>NC_045735.1:3018872-3029010 GCF_008692095.1 Etheostoma spectabile
GGGGGGGGGGCAGTGTAGAACGGTTTGAATAGGGTCCCTTGTCAAAAGCTGCAGCAGGAAACAGCTGACACAAGAGTATCCTTTTACGCGCCTGCCTCCCGAGATGCCAGGACAACAAGTTTGAAGCCTGGCCCCACAGCCCAGAGCAGACACCCCCTAGAAAGGTATGCAGATAACTGGCAAAAGGGGCAAACGGGACGCCAGCTCTGCTCGCAACAAGAACATACTGGTTCTTTCAGCACAGACAAATCCACTGGTGTTGCTCCTTGGGTGCCAGTAGCAATGAGAATGCCCTCACTTTGTCTTCAAAACAAATGTTAAGTGAGGGAACTATTTTCTTATCAACACACATGTACAGGTACACTGGAGAGGACAGGTGTACAATGTTTTTTTAAGGTTTACTAAGCTTCTTCAAGTTTACAAAGTTGACTAAATACAGGTTTACTAAGTTTCTGTGGTATACCTACACTAGGTGTAGGTGAACCAGGTGTAAGTGTATGCACTGGCTAAAGCTTTCTTGAATTGACAGAACAGAGGTTGGTGGTGTTACTGAACACCTCAGAATATTCACAGGTAGGCTTCTGTTGCTGCATTCCCTGCCAACACCTGAGAGATGGAAATCTCACACTCTAGGGGGCCAGTCAGAGGGCATTGAGGGGCCGCAGGCAGTGGATCACTTAGGTATCACTGGCGCCTTCACTGGATGCCAATTTGCTCCTCATTCCACAGCTTTCGAGGGCTTGGAATTCATTCCAATTAGGGTGGGCTTCAATAGCCAATACCTTGGAAGACATGACACCAAACACCCCCTCCCAATATGACCACACTCTGCAGGTAGGGGGCCCTGTCAAATATCTGCCCTCCAAAGCACCTGTTTATCCCTCGGGCGCAGTAACCAGCGGGTGAACCCCATTCAATATTTATCCCCGTGGCTTTCACAGATCAACGGTCCAGGCGAGGCAAACCCTCTTAATTAAAACTGGAGCTTGCTTCAAAGGGCCCCATTCAGGCCGTCAGTCAGCGCTCGCGGGACAAAGAAGCCGGGGTCATGTAGCTGCAGGGAAACCAGAGACGGACATGCTTTTTCGACTTCACTTTCCCTCCTCCTCTTTTTCCACCTCCAACCATCCACAGCTCTAAATCCAAGCCACACACCTGTGGCAAGGTAAAACACAGTTGTGAGAGTTCAACCATTCCTGAGATCTGCATTCTGAACAGCATTCTATGGCTGAGCGTGTTTAAAAATACAAGACAGATCATTCAAACTATCCAAAAACAGCCTCTAGATACCTTAAAGAAGATTGTGTTACTTGATGAATGTAGATTGATTGGGTCAGACTGCAGCCACGCATCTCCGAAATACTCTGTTCTCCATTTATTTACCCCACCCAACTTAAACTAATGCAGTCTAATAAACAGCCCTGTAATACATCTAGAGACTAAATCTAGAACAACTAGCCAAATTATTGAGGATTAACAGAAAATAATCAGCAACTATTTTGATAACTTGTCCTTTCAGTCATTTCTCAAGCAGAGATGCCAAACAATACTAGCTTTGTAAATGTGAGGATTTGCGTTTATTAACTGTAATTTACAATAGCAAACTCACTATATTTGGGTTTTAGATTGATGGTCGGATGAAGCATGAAATTTCATTACCAAAAAAATGTATCTGTTAAAATATTAGTCAGTGTAATCGATAACGAACATAATTATAGGTTAAATTCCGGTTGTACTTTATTTTGTTGTTGGTGTTGATCCAATCCACTCAGATCCATCTCTTAGTGGATAAGCTGCAGATCATTTGACTTCAGTTTTTAAATCATTTTAATTTCTTTGACATGAACAGTTAAATAAAATAAAAAATCTAATAACAGTATAGCGTAGTATACCATTTAAATTAACCTTACTTTTATTTATTTTCTGCTGAAACAAACATACCCATTTGTAAAGATTATCTGCAATGTTCAAATATGCCTCATTCTAAGGCTGTAAATCTTTAAAACTTTAACCACAGTGTTTGTCAATTTGGTGGAGTATACTGCCGCCCAGTGGTGTTAGTGAATGGTAATATTGACCCCATTGCTGACATAGTGATAAAATAAAAAAAGAATGTGGTCTAAAAATAGCTATAATCTACTGGACCAACAACATCCATGAGAGGGTTAACCAATCTATGGTTCTGTGGGCCCTTTATGACACTTACTGGTAAAACAGACCATTCTCCAAAGGGGATTAATAAAGTAATTCTTCTTCTTTTACAACAGACATCTCATAGCAGGACAAGCACACGTGTAACTTATGACAATAAGGATGGCTCCATTTCATTTAAATGTCTAGGTGAACAAAAAAGCAAGCCTGCACATTGGGCCTTTTTTTTCTTTTCTTTTTTTTTTTTTAAACACAGCAGATATTTTTATATCTAGTTTGATGTCATTGCAATAAAAGCACAGGTGTAACTAAAAACTTTCATGATGACTGCATTTTTATTGAGGAGTCCAATTTACCTCGCCTTGATGTTGCAAATGCTGGCTCACAGGAATGATTTTACGGAGACATTTAACAGAACTCATTTAAAAAATGAGTTACACATGTGCTTTTACTGCTGCAACAACTCAAAATGTCTGCCCTGGAAGGTCTATTCAAACTTTGATGTGTTTGGTATCAATTCTCCAAATTGAAACCATTTTTTAAATTAAAAGTATGTGTATAGAAATCTCTCTTTTGAATATATAAAAATCTTTTTCAATACAGTAAATAAGCAAATGTACACGGTTTGATGACCGTAAATTGTCATCCTGTTAAACCAGTATACCGCTGCAACCAGCATCTCCGGTGCTGAAAAATAAAGGCAATAGAGTGCCCATATGAGGCTGGCTCCAAAAGGGAGTCAATCCCTTTTGGCCCCTATGTTAAAATGCCCAACTTCACAGCAGAAATAAATGTTTACAGCCTGGAACAAAACAAAAAAACTAAAAACGGTTGTGGTATCTGGTCTATAGCCAAGTTACCCCTTCAGGACAACTGTGCACATTCTACTGTTACATGTGAAAGTGTCTTCTGAAACATGCCAATCCAAATGTATGGACAATAATTCCCCCATGTAGAAGTTAACCCATATTACTGCAGTGTACTCACACAGTATGATGAGGATAAACCAGCTGCTTGGCTGTTTGGCTCTGTGGACCTCCAACTCTGAGGAGTTGAGGGCTCATTTTCCAGCTCATCATCGATGAATATCACTCCCCGGTCCACACGCTGCCTTTTACGGCTCTGAGGAACAAACACAGAAACTTTACTCCACTGAGCTGCACATTAACATTACTCAACCACCAATATCTGAACCCATAGACAATCTGGTGTATGGGGGCAACAGCCAATATTTCTGGGGTTCCGGTGTAGCCAGCGGATATCGGGGGCAAGACTTCCTCTTCCGCGGGCCGGTCATAGTTTGCGCTCCAGGCGACATTGCGGCTAAGTTCTATAAACACATATCTTGCATATGAATGCAGATACTTATTTTCTTTCAAAAAAAAATGTATTTCATAGGACAGCTTAGACAAGAAAGGGGAGAGGGGGGGAAGGAAATGACATGCAGCAAAAGGTTGCAGGCCAGAACCAAACCTGCGGCCACTGCAGCAAGGACCAAGCCTCTATACATGTTTTGATTAAACATTTTTGGATTGGAAACTATACTTTACATGGTGGTAGAAGCAGTGTTTCTCCTTCTTATCGGGTCCCCAGCCTTGCAAACTGTTGACTTGTTGGTTTGCGTACAGAAATACGTGAAAACCCCGATCGAGATGCATGTTTCGAAAGCGATATATGTCCAAACAATGCCTCAGAAACCCAAATAATAGCGGAATATCCCACATTTTAATCAAAGGTTGCGTGTAAAGCTCCTTTTGTATGAAAACATGCGACTGATTTGGACACAGACATAAAAAGAGTAGCTTCTTATTGCATAAGTGGTGCAGGGGTGGGGAAGATTCATTCAAAGAGGCGTGGAGCGCGCGCCCGCGTGTCACTCAAGCAGTCAGCAGCAGCGCGCCCCTGGTGAAGAGAAGCAGAGCGCACAGAGCAAAAGGCTGCTGTCGCTGCCCACTCTCTACTTCTTTTAAAATCTTCTTAATCCATATAACGCCACAGCTTGCTGGTCTGATGTGCAGGACTTGGTGATCATTGGGGTGGACAGATGTGTGCTCCGGTATCGGGCGGTGGCACACAACTTGCATCTTACTTCGGATCATCTTTTACTATTTAAAAGTGCAACCACACTTTAGATTTTCTTTTTCCAGACATTTCAATCCCTTCCGTCAAGATGCTCCTCCATCGGTCACGGGTCATGGAACATGAAACAAATCTGTCATGGGGTGTTGGATTCATTTACGATTAATTAAAAGACTTATTAAAAGCTCCTTGCTTTTCACATTTTTATTTACAGCATGATATGTTGATATTTACTTATTGGGAGAAAACAGGTAGCTCTATGTAAAGTCAGACATTGAGAACCCCCATATAGCCAAAATGGCACGATCCTCGTTTCGCAACGCCTCTGCGCAGATTTGACTGAGATTGGCCGTCAAATCAGGCTCCTTCGATCGAAGCATCGAAAATTTTACCATTCGGGGGTCACCCCAAACTACACATATGTTATTTTGACTAAAGATTTAAAGATAATTCTATTTTGTCTTAGCATTTGTCAACTAGGTCCAAATTTAATGTTTAATGAGAGAATGATTCATCTGGTACAGCACCTCACTTCTTGCATTCCCTAAACTTAAAATTGTCTGTCACTGACATAATATAAGGTGCAACTTTCACATTATAAAAAATTAAATTTGCTAATTAGGGAATCAATCTACAGCACAGTGCAGAAGTAGTACTAAATATTAGAAATTCACTGCTTTTTGGCTTGTGAAACCAGTCTTTTCAGCCAAAAGGTTATATATTGACCCTTTAAATTTGGTATACAGTACATTCAGTATAAATGTACAGTTTATACAAAGCATACCATGTGTTCAGCAGTGCGAATGCGTTTCTTATCTGGCTGGAAATCGTTGTCCTTCTCGCGGTCAGAGCCAAGGAGAGACTGGAACTTCTGAGACAGACGAGAGGCTATAGACTGTTCCTTGGGCTGCGACTCCTCTGGTAATGGCAATGAAACACAGTGCGACATTTTTGATGACACAGTAACAGAAATATATGTTATGGTAAGATTAAAGACCAGCAAAAATATATTACTTAAGGTGCAAGATGAAGACCTGCTGCTTAATGCTAAAGACAAAAGAGAGACAAAAATCCAACACTGGTCAATCCAGCTTTTTTCCAGTTGAACCTTACCCAGTGTGTGTGTGTGTGTGTGTGTGTGTGTGTGTGTGTGTGTGTGTGTGTGTGTGTGTGTGTGTGTGACAAAATAATCAAAGTAGTTTTGACTTGTAAATCTACATGTTGTTGTCTTTGTTAAATCTAATCAATAGCAACAACACAGGAACAGACAATGGTGTTACATTTATATACACAACGTATACAGTAGGGGTGGGTATTGATCCTTTATTATATATATATGTTGGTCAGTTTGTCTGATTGATAATCCCATTTTGCAGTAATTAAATTGAAGCGATATGAACTTATAGAGAAATGTGTATTTTTAGATAAAACAGATGTTGAAAAGTTTCCTTTTGGGGACATCATTTGAAATTGGGAAAAATTAGAAGTTGGAAAATGGTTATAAATTGCAATATAATCGCAGAATATTGCAATATGTTTAAAATCGCAATAATATTGTATCATGGCATTAGTATCGTGATGATA
The DNA here is from genome assembly GCF_008692095.1 of Etheostoma spectabile. Classification (NCBI taxonomy): domain Eukaryota; kingdom Metazoa; phylum Chordata; class Actinopteri; order Perciformes; family Percidae; genus Etheostoma; species Etheostoma spectabile. The sequence goes on from NC_045735.1 coordinate 3,024,687, forward strand.
TCGTATCAGGAGGCGTCTGGTGATTCCCACCCCGAATATACACGTATATTCATGGCAAACAGTCACCGTACGGGTGTCACGTCTGGTGCACGGTGTGCAGATGGATGCACGGAACCAAAGTTTACTAGCGCAGGTTTGGCGGGGAAACTTCTAGCAGGATGCCCTTAGTGACATTTAGCCTGAACTGAACTGAAAGACTGCCTTGCCCGTGGGTTCCCCGTAGGTACAACAGCACCGGAGAGAGAGTTGTTTATGAGACAAGGAAGGTGTGCTGGCGTTGCTCCAACTTTTGTGTATGTGAATTAGAGATGTATCGATTAGCGGTGTAACGGTAAACTACGATACAAATGTAACAATTATTGTTTTCATTTAAAATATCATTATCATCACGGTGGATTACCACGGTGTGGAAACCGTTTGTTTAATCCTTCCCAGCTTCATCCGGATCTCCTGAAGTTTCCGCGCAGGCGCACTGCGTAGCCTACAACGTGAGTTTCCTGAAGTTGGAACCGTGGCTCAGGATATTTATCAGCCCTCTAGGAGGACTAAAGCATTGGCATATTTTGGGTATTATAAGAATCCCGAAGGACAGTTGATTGAAGATAGTTATCCTGTCTGCAGAACGTGCAGAAAAAAAGTTGCCGCATTGAATAAACTTTTAAAAATACCGCGATAATACCGTAAACCGTGATAATTTTTGGTCACTATAAGAGTGAGGCTAAATTTTCATACTGTTACATCCCTAATGTGACTGGAAACACAGAGAACGTGTTAGAGCTTATCCAACGACATCACTCAGATATGCCAATCAACACTTCTCTAAACGCACACGTTTTCTTTGATGATATTGTATTTATTTTGTATTTTCAATTTCATAGCATAAAAGATGCTTCTCAGTTTTATAGCCTATTGTGACCTGTTACCGTTTGGGAAAGTGTTTGTTCAGTGTATTTATTTTTTTTAAACAACAAAAATAGTTTACCAAAATTGCTTGACAGTGGGCAAAATGTTAACTCAGTTCCCAACACCATGTACCAATACTTGTACCGAACTGTGCGTACCGTTACACCCCTAATCGCAGTGGAAGTAATCACAATTTTTTTTTACCTTGATGAGCAGAAAGAAGACTATGTAATCTACAAATTGATCAAACTAGAAATATAAAACCTACAGTACCTGTGTTTAAATGTACATTTGTTGTCAATCCAGTAAAACAAAACCAAAAATAAATCAATCCATGTCTCTCTATTTTAAATTGCACTACGGGGGTGACTGGTCAGGCAAAAAAAAAAAAAAAAGTTATGTATGTATTAAATGCTACCACACATAAGATGAAGGACTTACTATGTTCTAGTGTTAGAGGTATCGGCTGTGCCGTGTCTTTGAAGGGTGACACGGTGAGGTCCACAACAGCAGGTGTGGTTGTTGTTGTAGCCGTGGTACTGCTGGCGTTGTTGTGGCACACACAGTGACAGGGGGTGGTGACGTCTGACTTCTTATAGTCTCCACACGTTTTATCTGACTGGCTCTTGTTCTCCACGAGGCTTCCTCCATCTTGTAGTTTAGCTGCCATCACACAATGAAACACAGATATAACTATCAGTGACATTGACTCTCCATCAGTACATGCCTTACGCCATATCAACATAATATCAAGATATTTACAAAATAGAAGGTAGTGAGAAAGAAACATACGCAAAGCAGATACAGTTAACACATAGTTAACTGCTTAAAGACCAGGAAACCACAAATTTAAAGTACCGGTATACCATACCCTTACAACAACACAAAAACACGCAACATGGAGAACATGCAAGTGACACTGCCTGCAAAAGACAATTCTGCTCTAATTTATCTGTGCATCAAAGCTTTTTCATTTGTTCATGGATTCAAGTAGGCCTCCATGCCTATACAATTCTTTTCTGATTCTTTGTTGTCAGTCAGAGAAGACATACCAAACTGAGCCCGCTGCCATCCCAGAGCCGAACACAGCAAAGCCAAGCTCTTGCCACTTCCTGTGGGACTCTCCAGCAAACAGTGGTGCCCATAGTTCAGCCCTCGTACGATCTGCAGAAAAGGTACAGACACAATCACTAAATGACAAATTCACACATAGTATTGCACGATTTTAAGTGCTAGTGTGGTGTTTTTATTCTAAGGGTATTTGTACCTTTTTCATGCATCATTTAAAAGACAACAACACAGTCCAAGGCATAAAAAGGTTGTATATTCTATTCACCAATTATAAATGAGCTATCATTTAACTTCAGTAACTAGGGGTTTGACTCGGGTTCCACATACAGTATCAATCTGTCTGTGCCATTAGACATTACTGCATAGATTTTAGATCTACTGACATTAATAGGCCATCTGGGGATTTTCCCTGTGTTTGCGCAGGACTCTTCACTTGTCCAAAGCACAAAGACATGCAGGTTAGGTAAACTGAAAACTATAAATTGCCTGTAGGTGTGTGTTGTATTGTGTGTGAAGGGTTGTTTGCCCATCTACCTTCGTATTACTTGTACGGCAACCCAATAATTCCCTTTATATTGTAGTAGGCCCACATGCTATGCAAGTCCACTCAACATTAACTGGTTGGTTTATTATGTGGTGAAGGGTTTACTCACTGAATTCATCATAGCCAGCTGGGATGGGTATGCCTTGCAAGGGAAGTTGATCTTTACCCCTCCAATGGTGTACTCCACTGAGGATGTAGCCATGTTCCTGTCCCTGTTCCACGGAAAATATCTAAAAAAATAAACATATGATATGTATAAAACGGGTAGTTCAAATAAAGCATTCTGATTGATTCATATCAGTGATATAAAACCATATACAACGTCTAATTTCTTTGTAAAATAAGTGTTTGCTGGTGCCACTGAGGGAAGCTATATCTGCACACACAGTAGCCTACCATGATGATACATGCCTGGCTTAAAATTGGCAAATTATCTCTTTAAATTTACGAATATTTTCAATGCTTGCTTTAGCTTGAGCGTTAAGACAGGGAAACAGGAGCAGTTATATAGGTCAGCTAGCTATGCTCTCTTCAACGCAACCAGACTCCAGTAACAAAAACAGGGAATTTTACCTGCGGAACAAGAGAGTTGTTCTACCGCTGCCACGATCGGTTAGTTGCTGGTCTACTGCTGTCTCGATTGGTTGGTTTGTTTGTGTGCCTTTCTTTGGCGTAGCCTGTGCTAGCTGCTAGGGTGGGCCAAAAAACGCTCCTTAGCTGTGTTATAATCACAACATATCATCACGGACTGAAGTGAGCTGTTGCTTAAATATTATACAGACATGTTACAAGCACATTAAGAGACAAGCACATTAAGCTAGCTAACACACTTAGCGGTTAAGTAACACACTGTTAACAATTAGCCGACAGTTTACCAACAGTTATGACAGTAAATTCTTCACCTGTTTGCTGTCTGTGTAAGTTGCCACCTAACCTAGCGTTAGGAGACAGTCCCTTGTAGCTGTAACGTTAGGCTTAACTAACTGCAAGAGCTAATGCTACGTTTTCCACCGTTACTTTGCTTCATTGCTAGTATCCATATCCCATGGTTAAACTCGTGACCAGTAACGTTACTGTCAAAATGTTCTGACAATATAAGCAACCACTTCATCGAACACAAGCTGTTTAGGTGTCCTATTCTCGGCCCACGATTCTTCCCGGTTCCCGCTCTCAAAACTACTTGAAAGGAAGCTGGTCATATTACAAGTTAGGTGCTCCTACAGTTGCTTATAAAATAAAATATGTTTGTGAACCGCCATGAATTTATGCTACAATTTAAAGCACACTTTATTTATTTTCTTCAAGTAAATACTTTGGAGTATAAATTATTATCCTGCACGTTTTCACTGAATATGTAAAAGTACCAGTCTTCGTGATAAATTGACATTTTTACGCTTTTATTTCGAAAGCTTAGCGTGGCCTGCTGGTAGCAGCTTTACGTTTGACCAAATACACACAACGGAAGTTACATTGGTAAACAATGTAGACAGTTAGGTAAATATCCGCATAGGGCCCAAGCATACGTGTATTAGTATAGACATATTAATATATTATGTCTAATAATATATTATGTCTATGTGTATAAGGGCCCAATTCATGATAGGGACCGGTGTTAGTCCAAATTTCAATATCTCCGTTTCCTGCTCATTTCCTCCTTGATTTGATAAGGATCTCAATTAAAAAAATGCATAATGCTTCAGGAAGTAATCGGGCAGTGATAAAATATATATTTTGTACATGACTGTACCAGACAGGATAATGTACATGTAACGGACAAGGTAGTAATGTATGAAAAAAAAGCAAAAA
>NC_045735.1:3029020-3071028 GCF_008692095.1 Etheostoma spectabile
TATATATATATATATATACTGACAGATGTGAATGAAAAAGAAATATGATTGCTTTTGGTATGAAAGATAAGGTGAGTGGGGAGTCTATTTTTGTAAGATGTCAATGTGGGCTATTACGTCTAACAGTTTCATGAATGCAGAAGGTATTAACAATTAAATATAAGTCACTATCTAATTGCAAAGCATTGTAATCACTGTACTTCAGAGTGCTTTTTATTTAAATAGGTTCATTTCCAAAGGGTTGTTCACATTTACAATGTACACATGCACTCTAGGCTGTTAGCACAGCCATCCGAATCAATGAGTCTTAGTCCTATGAGTAAATGAGTATACTAAGATTTATGAGAAATCTAAAAATACAAACAAATAAAACTCAAAAAGACTGACTGTATTTGCAGAGAGAATGTTTCAAACATCAACATTATCACTTCTTGTACAATCCACCCAAACCTATCCATAATGCTACTAATTTTTGTTAGAAATTGCACTTAGCTCAATGAAAATACATCATGTAACAAGGTTGTACAAAGATTGAGACATCTGTTATATTTGTGTAAGCGGTGAATATTTCTCATCTAAATCATACACTGTCTGTTCTGTAAGAAAACCATCAGAGGTGAAAGGGGGCACAGCCATGTTCTGCAAACTCTACTCAGATTGAGGGTTCTCTTCTACTTATCTAAAAAATAAAGATAAAATTATTTTTACGTTACCTCAAAATACCCTACATTTGCTGTGAGACTCAAATCATGTCATTCATTCCTAGTTGCATCATTTTCAAGAAGAAAAACACTCTTATCAAAGATAATAAGGTCACCATAATAGTGCAAAAATATTCTCTTAGGAAGTCCATGCGTTGTGTGTTTACTCACAAATGAGCCTTGTGCATACAGTACATCTGTAACCACCATACAACTAAAGCTGCAGCATGGAGGGACAATGGCGTCTATATGGACATGCTAAAGAAACCTTCGAGGAAAAAAAAAACTATTGCCTCGTTGCAAACAAGATAAATCAAGTGCAGGATGGACTGTTGATGTGAGACAATCCCGTCTGTAGAGACCAACATGCTTGGATGCAGCATTTTTCTCCCAGATGTATGGCTAAACAGACAATGTGATCCCCAGATAAGCACTGGATGTATCAATCACTGATAGATTCAACGCAGCCACAATGGAAGTCTGGCAGCACAACATAGCTACAAAGCATTGATTGTAAACAGTTTTGTTTTTGGTTCCTCAGAACCAAAGGAAGTCTTTGTTTTAGAGCCTGGATGTAGCAAACTCAGTGGGAAAAATCCATCATTGAAGAGGCAGACATACCACCTTCTGATAAAGCTTTCTGCGGAAAGGCATGGTCAGAAATATAGAAAATCATTACCTGATGTATGAATGGGTGAAGCTGGCCCAGGGGAAGTGATTACACCAAAAGTCTCAACTGTGATGCGTCATTACAAATTACAACATTGTAATATGATGACAAGAGAGTGGATCTATTCCTTAAGGAGCTATGTGCAATTAAAACTTAAAAACCCCTTTCATTATTTGAAACCTCAAAAAGGGGCAGATGTGTTATGCGACATGCATGCTCTCAAAGAAGAAGAAGGCTACACTAATATAGTTATATAACAATATACACAATGTAGTAGCTTACTGGTCTGTGACTGTAGCAGCAACTTCAGTTTAAATTCAAGACAAATTTTGAGTAATTAAATAAGAATAAAAATACATAAACATGTTTATAATAGGGTGTGCACACAATGTTATATGGAGTGAAAAGGAGATGAAAGCTGTGGTGGAGCTCATTTAAATGTTCATGTTTTATCATCAAACAATAAAAGAAGGTTTAAAAATATATATATATATATATTTATACAGTATATATTTGTTTTAAATTAATAGTTTGACGTACTCAATACTGAACTATAAAACGCATTATATTTACACCAGCATTGTTGGCCATACTTATTTCTTACAACTGTTACGAGAAAGAGGTGGCGTAGGACACATTTAATCAGCATTTCAGGAAAGTATTTTTGAAACAAGACACAAAAGAGCTTGTGAAAATTATCCCTACTTAAGTTTTCAAAAGACTATTGTACTGGCGCTAAGCACGGAGAAAGGTCTTTCCACAACCTCTACAGCAAGACTGGTTAGTACTGAGAGAATGTGCAGGACTAACATAAGGAACAGAAATCCCACTGGAGAAAAGGTTGATGTGTGTGTGTGTGTGTGTGTGTGTGTGTTTCAGCACACACACACTGTGGGCTTGCTATGCTTCTGGAGAATAGGGGAGACGTTATTGGAATCCTTCTGTTTTTTCTCTGCGTTGTGTTGGACCAGCGGCAGCCTGTCGGCACTCCTGCGTCTGGCCTTCTTAGCCGACAGGCCTGATGATGAGCCGTCGCTAGTTCTTTTGCTGTTGGGTGTCCTGCTGCCAATTGTCCTGTCAGTGGGACTGGACTGACTGGGCAACTCAGCACTACTGTTAGGACCCAGTGGAGTCAAGGTGAACGGGTCAGACAGAGTCATGTGGTACAGGCTGTTGCTTCCTGATAGGCCGTCCCGTCGCTCCAAGACAGGGAGAAGCTCACACACGGCCGAGGGAGAGTCTTCCTCTTGAGGCCGCTGCAGGAGAACAGGTTCAAAAAACAGAACTCAGTGAGGACAACTACAGCACCTATACATGGAGATAATTCACCTTTGAACTCGTCAATATTCCCAATACCACACAAAACAATTCCTGTCCACTTAAACAGGAAAAATGCTTCACACAAAGCAGTCTGATACTTCTGCATGAGCTGACTTCGGTGTATGTACTACACTGAGCCTTTTGTTTACCAATACATTATACATGTGAAGTTAATGCCACATTTAACTTCCTAATGTTAACATGTCAGGTGTACAGTAAGTCTTCCAAAAAACTGCAGTGGCCTTGCTTTACAAATGTATCACTTTCTGACCTCACCATTTTTGATGGATACACAGTTTTCTTTCCTTCCATGTTAACCTACATGAGAGGGTGTTAGAATTTGGCTTGGTTAACCAGAATGACCAACCCTTCGGGAGATAGGGGCCCTAAAGGTTTACCCATTGTGGGGGACCACCCCTCCTAAAGACGCAGATATCTTCTTCCAAAATGAAAACAACCCTATGTTTTTTTGATCATCAATGTTATTGGAGGGACAGTGGGGAAAATCTCAGTATGTTTCATTTGCTGCCGTTTCAGAATGCCTGACCTCCGACACCCCTACTGTCCATTCATTTTAAAGGCATGTCTTATTTTGAAAGAAAGCTACAAGAAGGTAAGGCGTTCAACTTCTTGATGGTTGTGCAGCGATACTTTACAATGCAAAACTGCAAAGCCTTCCAGAACCTCTGAATTCACTTGGAAGATGTTGGTGTGGAAGCAGAGTGGAACTACTTTGCAACTGGTCATGGTAAAGGACCATGTGATGTGACAGCAAAACGTCTGGAAACTGGAGCTAGTTTATAACACACATTTCAGATCCAAACACAGAATCCACATCAATTGTACTTCTTTGCTAAGTTGTAGGAGAGTTTAGTTTCACATAAGAAACTAAACTTCAAACCGCAGAAATTTAGTTAGAAGAAAAAGGTTCTGAATTGTTTATTTTTCACAACAATTTCAAAATAAGAGTGTATCGTGTTTCTTTGTGTGTATGTTGTCATCCTGCACTCACCTGAAGGAGAGGAGTGTCAGCGCGGGATATTGAGGTAGGAGGACACTGGGACACCTTGGCCAGGTCCAGCAGCACCTCCTCATGGTGCAGCGTGTCCTGGGAGGTCCCAGGCTCCTGCAGGGCGATTACAATGGCGCTGGTGTTGTCAGCACGCAACATGCGCTGGCGCCACCGCAGCAGAGCATGGCTGACAAGCTGCCGGGCACTCGATACCCCACATGGTGCCTGCAGCATGACATGAGGTGGACATTATTCTGATAGATTATTATTCAAATATCATTATATTTTTTAAAGATTATTATTTGGACATTGTAGACCTTTATTTCTATAGGACAGCTTAGATTTGAAAGGGGAAAGAGAGGGGGAATGACATGCAGCAAAGGGCCGCAGGTCGGACCCGAGACTGCTGCATCGAGGAGTAAACCTCTATATATGGGCATTATAGGGCATTTTGATCATGTTTACTTGTCTAATGTTTAGTCTCAACCGAGTCTCACGGCAGTTTGTGTAATGGTCACATTATGTAATCTATTGATTCATCTACACGGACACGTTTAGGTTGTTTTTTTCCGTGGTGGTGAGCACACATGTATGTACATTACATGCATGTTTAATGTACTGTATTTCAATGGGAAGCAATTTCATCATCACAGCACAACTACGGTAGCGAGGAGTATGAAAAGCTGAAAATCCGAACAGGGAGGTTGGTTGGGGTGGTGGATGGGTCAAACCGGGGTCCGTCTCCCGCGTGTGCCGTTTCATTTCCCCGTTGTTCTTTTCCTTAACACAAACGTCCCGTTGTTGCGCATCCCCCAGAGTCCGCAAATCGTGTCCCGGCGTGTCATGTGTCCTTTCCCAGTTGTTTTTATCCTAAACCCAACCTTGGTATAAATGCGTCCCACTATATCCACGAATAAATAGATTAAAAATAACGTGACTATTTCACGAACTGCCGTAACAACGTGTTGTTAGTCTACAACATCATCCATCTATAAAGATCCAAATTGAAAATGACACACACACACAGAGAGAGAGAGAGAGAGAGAGAGAGAGAGAGAGAGAGAGAGAGAGAGAGAGAGAGAGTAACCTACCCTTACAGAAACAAGTATTTGCTGATGTAGCTCTAAACTCACCATTGCCTCATTGTTGTTCTGACACATGGAGATAGCCTCTTGAGGTGGCACCATGTTCCACAGACCATCGCTGCCCAGAATGATGTAGTGGTGTTTCCTGGGATCCAGGATCACCACACTGGTGTCGGGCTCTGGAGAAACCACAAACTCTCCGCTATAGAAGTCATAGCTCCACAGATCACCTGTTTCAGAGAAGAGACATTTTGCTAAAATGTACTCGACGTGCACTTGGTTGTGAAAAAACAGGTACTTCACATATTGGGGAGAGCCGAGCCGTTTGAGGGCAATCCTCAGCCCACTGTTCGTTTCGATTACAGACCCTTTAATAAACATTCTCCATGATGACTGGCTGGGGGACTGCCCTCCCTCTTTTTCACTTTCACTATAAATTCTGCACAAAAGCCAGTCTTCTGAGTTTGGTAAAAAAGCACTTGTATAAAGCTGTACTGCTAGGCGTTTGATCACCTGAATGGCAGAAAGATGTCGCTTTTAAGGAATGTAAATAAATCAAAAGTCAGTAATAAAGTGGCTGTTGTTCTCTGACTCTAGCAATCGATCTGTTTCTGTTTCTGAATGTATTAGTCCTTTGGTCTGACTGAAGACCAATGGCTGTTGAACATTGAGGCCCAAAAACTCGAGTTTCTTTTCCTACCTAGAGCTCGGGCTACTGCCAAGAATGGTATCTGGTCAATGACAGTGCTCCGACGGACTGGGCCGTTGTGACTCAGCCTTGGCCTCTTCCAGACCACCCGGTTCACTCCAGACTTCTTGATAACACTGTTAGCAGATAGAGAAAGGGGAGAGAAGAGAGAAGATGCCACTGACTTTGAGCAAGGTATCCACAAATTTCAGAAACACAGTTTTAGATAATTATTGGTCGGTTGCAACAACAAGAATTACACTAAACTCCTATCTTATTACAGTACACAGAGCTAAAGCTAACGTGGATTAGGTCCTTTTCAGACCTGAAAGTCCATCTGTGTTTTTGTTACATTGTATACATTCAATCCGGTTAGTTTTGGTTTCACATTGCAACTAGAAGGGCACTGAGAGAGCACAGACCTCAGCCAAAGCCATGCCCTAGAGGCACTCGAGTTCCTGCTCACACCCGCAACAAATAGGATTTTATTTTTCCCCATTGGTTTGACAATATTTGTGCTTTGGTAAAACAGCGCATCATTAAAAGTTCTGACAGAGAGTGGTACTGCAGCACAGGCGGCACCGAGAGGAATTCCAAAAAAAAAAACACACAAAATAATAATAAATTCAGATAAAGTTCTGTGAGAATGGAAAAGTTGCAAACATCAGGGAGACACCGCAGTAACTCTATAAAGCGCTGTGTTGTGTCGAAGTGCTGTTTGTGATACAATGTTCCTCTCGCCGCGCCGGACTGTGTTTCCTCTGTCCATTTCACATTGATAAGAAAGACGGGTGGTGTCTGTGAGAAGATATTTAAAAAATAATACTTTATCACATGCTCTTTGGTGGATTATGTGTTTGCCAAATAACAGAAGATGCTTGGACAAAGTCAAGAGACGGTGAATCTAACTTTATCGGTACATTTTGTAGTAGAGCTGAGTTGTCATTTTCCTTATTACCAGTATTATTTTCTTGTTTTTATTGCTAGTGAAATACTTTTTTACCTAAATATACAGTTATACTATGTGGTTACATTATACATTTAGTAATAATATTCAAACTTGAAATCCAGTGAAGGCCCTCTCTTATGCTCACATTGAGGGAGAGAAAATAGACTTTGCAGACATGTTGGTGCTGCAAATTATGCCTTTCTGGTCTTTACTACTTTCATTACCTGCAACCCTACAATGACAAAAAATGACAAATCAACCACGGCCACTTCTGTAGTAGGTGATTTGCATTGACAGGTTGAGTTGAGCATTAATTAAATTTGCATCCTCCCACACATATCCATGTACACTAAAAATTATTTATGTTAGATACCATGGCCCTACCGCCAAGGCCTAATGTTTGCTATGATATGATTTTTTTGTTCTTCAAATGCACACTCTTTACATACAGCATATGTGTATGGCCCATGTGCAAAGTGGTCACCAAGCACAACTATAACTCCCCTTTAAGGCTGTGACGTTAACCCTGTCATACAAGCATAAAAGTTTGGTTATTGTCAAGCCATCCTGGGGCACATCACTAAAACAACATCTTATCAGTAGACATCCCACAGAAAGTATAAGAGACATTACCCCTTGAGGCAGATAACCTTTCAATTTGCATTTGCAGAAAGGCAGGGTGTTTTGTGGAATAAGCCTTACCTCCCTCCCAGACCTTCAATACGCTCCCTCTCTCTGGGTAGTTCAGGTTTGTGGTCTTGTGTGACTTCCACAGCTCTGATGAACGGAACTGAGGGGTCATCCTGGATCCCTAGAACCACTGCCGAGTCCCCAACGTGGGCCACATACATGCGATTTCCTCGTATGAAAACTACACTAGCCGTGGTGCCCGATGTGCTGGGAAGGCCTGTGAGTGTCTTTGGCCATTCAGCTGAGAAGATTAAAGAAGGAAAATTCAAATTAATATGAAATACACTAAGCTTTAACCTTTACTACTTTTAAACTGTGTACTGTACATCTTTGAACCACACATTCCAGCACAGCAAAAATGATGGACAGTAAAGAAATGCTCTTATAACTGGTTTTGTGTTTATCTTTTGCTAATCTCCTTCTTTGAATGCATTGAGCCTGACGACAACACAGTGACCTTTAGTCTATTGGATGTATTATGTAGAGCAGTCTTTCCGATGTAATCAAAGTAAGGCATGCGCTTTACAGACAGTGTATGTAGACAGCATGTGACGAGTTGTAAAACAGCTGACATGCCCAGGCATATCCTGGCAGACAGCAGGTGACGTGTCGAAGTCTGTTTCCCGTTTCCCTCCGTAGTTAGGGTTAGGGTTAGGGTTAAGGATTCGGGTTTAGGTAGGGGGGGAACAGACCTACACAGGGAAACAGACTTCGATACAACACCAGTCCCTGTACAACACAGCACACACTGGGTATTTCACGATTCAATAGGTTTTGTAATGGGTAATTACGAAATATGTACCTGTAACGACATTTAAAATTTGCTTTGTTGTTTGGAGTGAACCCGGTGGATCCTGCTTTTTCGATAGCTCTGTTGCCTTTGGTTGCTAAACGGTTAGCCCCGTACATCATTTTACATTTAAATAGCAACAGAGACAAATACTACACATTATATAGTACCAAATAGATAGCTATGCCTTTTCAAAGATTTACATTAAAAAAAACCTACACACCCTATTGACAGCTGATACCATTAGCTATATGTCATAACTTGGTACGGAGATGGTAAACTTACGTAGCTTCTTCCACATAGCGTGGTGGCAGGCTACAAATCCTTTGCGTATAGCCAAGCAGACCTCCCGGTCACAGTCTGACCAGAAGCCCCGCTGCTTTTTCATGAACTCCCACAAATAGTCTCGTGCGAACTGCGCTGCCTCGCGACCTCCGTGCCCGTCAAACACAGCGAAGAACGCTACGGAACGGCGGGAAGGACTCGCATAACTCTCCTGAGCTCGCGGCGGGCTGTGACCTCCCGATAAAGACGTGTTCACTAAAATACTTTGGTCTTCCGTTCGCACAGATTCACATGATGCATCTGAAACCTGCGGGGACACGGCGGTTTCACCAGTCAGGTCTGGATGCGTGTCCGCAGCCAGATATTTGACCGTGCAGTCTCCCCCATTGCTCTCCTCTAGCTCACCCGAGGGTGGCTCATCTTCTCCCGGCTCCGGCTCTACTATGACCTCGGTCACATCTTCCATGTATTTCCTGCCTCCTTGGTCGGTAAATACACTCACTCGCATCAACAATGTGTTTTCCATGTCTCCAAAAAATAAGTCGCGTTCCAATTTGTCGGTACTGTTATCATATAAAATACCAGGAGAATAGAGTTTATTGCAGCGCAACGTCCTGCCTTTGTTTATGTTCGGGCGTGGAAGGCATGCTCATACGCGTTGACGTCAAAACCTGTCTTCTTCGGCACGTAGACGTAGCAGCGCCAATGCAGCTGTGGCCCTCTAGAGGTTGGTCCCCGACATAGACATAATAACATAATCTTTATTATGTCTAAGGTCCCCGACCTCAAGCAGCAACAGAGAAATGTTCAGCACAAATGTATGTAAAATCCAAAGTGCTTAACTGGGACGTTTTGGGGCCGATTAGTGGGGATTGCTTTGGATGAAGTACACACGAGTGGATGATATGCTGCTAAAACCGAATTACGTTTAAAACTGTATCCAGTTAAGTAATTACTCTAGAGATGGCTGTTTGGCACTGAAGCTTCGATACGTGCTTCAAACCATTATTTCCAATTCAATTTGAACCACTGCTCCAAAGTTTCCTTTGGTAAGGAAAAATCACGTGACACATGACGTCAGCAGCAACTGCTTCACTCTCACAGTTTTTATGCACGTCGGCGTCATCCGTTCCCTCTGAACGAATTTTCTCCAAACATGGAGAGGTTGTGAGCAAAAAAAAGAATCAGGCTCAGTCCAAAAAGTGTGGAAAAATAATGATCCTTAATAAAAATATCTTTAGTCTTCCCTGTCCCACATACCCCCTGGCCATAGTTACACAAACACACTCAATTGAGCTTTTCCCAGCACATCCTCTGTTTCCCCGAGCACTCTTTCCCCAATACCCAATTATACAATACACAAATTCCTCAATCTTTTAAAAAAAAAGAATGATATCCCATTATATTTGTGTGTCACTGGTCTAAAAGCCTCCTGTGCACTACCTTGTCGGGATAATTTAGATGCAGACTTGGCACTTCACCAGGCTGCAGCCATATACTCTTGGAAGCTTCTGGTAATGAACCTATTTTCAAAACAATTCCTCCAAGTGGTTCATTTTGCCCATCACTAAATTGCTTCTTCTTTAAGGTTTTACGGCAGTTGGCATCCTACTCGTTGCATTACTGCCTCCTACTGGTAATTACTCGTTGTGTAGTCTTGTCGTTTCACCACACTATTATCTTCTAAGTAGACCAGCGCCCTTCAAAAATGCAAACAAAAACTTCCACCCAGTTCTTGAAACTCCACTTTCAAGAACATCTTTAAACCTAAGTTCCACCGTTCCCAGTTTACGTAGTCCTGCAAACATAACTCCTCTTTCTCCAATGAATTTCCTGCCCAACATCAGGACATGCTCCACTGCCTCCATGTCCTCACACAAACTGCAATGTCCAGTAGGATGTTTTCCCATTATAAAACGTGTACTGTTCAATCTACTATGACCAATTCTCAATTTACTGACAAGTACTTGCTCCATTCGGTTAGCCCCACCGTTACGCACCCCCCTTGCTTTATTTTGTATTCTATGCAGGTGTCTCCCTCTATTCCCACCATCCCAATAGAGTTGCCACTGTTTGGAAATTTCTCTTCACGCAATGCTTTTCCCCTTTAATATTCAATTCTACATTTCCTTTCTTGGCCGCCTTCTTTTGCCAATTTATCCACTCTCTCATTACCTGACTGTGCAGGTACCCACAGGAATACCACAATGTTACCCTGATCAGCGAGCCTTGAATTAGTAAACAAAACTTCATAACCGGCAAATCAATGGAGCAAAAGTTATATTAATGGGGAAATACCGCAATCCACAGGTCAATGGGGTATGCTTCCACTACTACTACTACTGCTACTACTACTACTACTACTACTACTACTACTACTACTTCTACTACTACTACTACTACTACTACTTCTACTACTACAACTATGCCATTCCCTAAAATTTATAATATTATTGAGTGAATGTTCTTCTGTTGGCCTAATAGTCAATTCAGAGTATTGAAAACCACATTTACTTGTCATTGTGGGGGTCCTTAATTAATTATGTAAGTACTGTATCATAATATTCCTTTAACTATGTAAATATCCACACTCCTCATATTTCTTTATTTATATTTCTACTATTTGTGCAACGGCAACTGAAACTGAAACACAGAGTTTCCCTTTGGGGATCAATAAAGTATTTCTGATTCTGATTCTGATTCTGATTCTGATTGATTTGCAGACCTAGAGCAGCCTTGATTATGACTGGATGGATTCAAATGGAGAAGATTTGTCAGCTAAACATTCCTTCTGTGAACTCTACTTCAGCATAGTACAACAAAATAGGTGTTGAGATAATGGCCTACTGTTTACGACAAATTTCCTACCCTACATATGTTATGTAACTTAAAAATAGCAATAGCGGACAATTTTTGTCCCTTTGTAGGTGGCAGGAGTAAAAAAATAAGTCATCCTCCTTTGTTGCTCCCTGATTTCAGAATGATGAAGACAGTTGGAAAACAATGAAATACAAAATAGGATGTAGGCTCTACAGGATGTTTTTTTTTCCCCCTTGGCAGCTATCTTTTTTTTTGCCAAATGGACGCATTTATGTACATATATTTAGGCATTCTATCATCAAAATACATGAAAAATAGTGCATATAGCAGTGGTTAATTGGAAAAAATGGGGGAGCATGCCCACAGATCGACCCCCCTAGATTTTGGGCTGAGCCCCGAATGTGAACAACGTCTGGCTCCGCCCCTGCAACCATTTCATTTTTTACACATCAACTCCCAGTTGTAGGAACCAAAGAACAGGACAATTTTACGTACATTTAAATAAAGATATGCTAAACGCAACGTTCTTGTTTTTTTTGTGTGCCTTTCTGCTTATTCCTTTGGTATGTTTCCTCACCCTCAATTCTACTAAATCGTGGGCAACATGACTTTTTTTTTTTGCAACGATTGCACAATTACGTCACTGCGTCAACGCCAGTGACTGAATGCGTAGGGACGGGGGCACGGAACTGCTGTAGGGTCGACGAATTATTGGACATGAAGGAGAAAGATGTAAATTAAATAGCGGTTTTAGAATTGTAGGCTTAAATTGGCGATAGCACAGTTACATGACACGTCACGTTAAAGCGAATGTTGTATGAGAACTCGCGGAGGAAGTGCTTTAATCGCAGTTAGGTAGCGAATGTAGGAAGAGTTGGGGAGGGCTGTTGCTGCTGGGGTTTTTTTTTTTGGAGAGGGAAAACAACATGGCCGCGGTGGAGCTCGAATGGATCCCAGAAACACTGTACAACACAGCTATCTCGGCTGTGGTGGACAACTACAGCCGATCAAGAAGAGACATACGGTCGCTCCCAGAAAATATACAGTTCGATGTCTATTATAAGGTACGTAAAAATGATCAGCTGCTAAGAGAGGATCAGGTATATCTATCTGACAGCCAGCATACATACATTGCTGCTAGCTAAGCTCTTGAAGGCAAACGTAAAACTCCAACTACGTTGCACCGCCTGGTATTTTCCTAGAAGATATAAGATGGCTAGTATGTATATCTGTTTAATGAACGTGTGTTGACAGTGAAGCCACGGGGCATTTGATGCGTGAGTGAGCGTGTAACGTTACATGAATTGATGAATTGTGGCAGTGTTGTCATGTCAAGGGCTGGGCGATATGGTTAATTCAGTAACACGATAGTTTTGAACAAATACCTCCATAGGGTTGACCATTGGTGCTTTCACAGCATATTTACACAATGAGATGTTCGATAAATAAACATGTGGGTAATAGGGCTGTCGTCGACTAAAGACATTCTTAGTCGACTAACACTCATACATTTTTGTCGACTAACGTTAATCGATTAGTTGATGTAACCGACACGTCTGTAAAACTGAGCTCTCCTTAAAGAAAAGTGCAAAAGTGCCACTATAAATCTTGTGATGTGCTCATACGTGTCTTGGGAAAAAAAAAAGTCATACAGCATGGATAAAGCATACACATTTACTAATTGAGTAAATACATCTTAAGAATCTTTGACTAATGAATTACTCGACTTATCAACCAAGGGCGGGCAGCCTTAGTGGGTCAAGGCCAATACCAGTTAAAAGACAGCACGACAGCTCAGTATATTGTCCAGCTCTATATGTAACTTTACATTTTTTACCCACTTTTTCTTATTTGTTACACTAGTTCTTGAAGACTTTGCTTTAGCTGTTCCTTAAATTAGGTAGGCCTATGTACAGATTGTGAAATTCTGGGCTGATACGATGTTTGAAATAACACAAAAGAAATCAATGTAAAAGCAACTGGTGTACTGGTGTTTTTAAGGTCATTCATTTCTTGATTACACTATCTTTGAATGAGCAAAAGAAATTGGTATACTGTATAAGTACATTTAATTATATCCTTTCACTTTTGACTGCGTCAAAAGCCCTTTTAGCCTGTGATAAAATTACATTACACTACCTCAATGACAATAATCTTTTCACAGGATAACTATACCAGTCTGTATACTGTATGGTCATAAACTGTATGCTTATTTATGAGACTGGCAACTGTGGTTGGACAGACAATTCTCCCTAACTAGACACCAAAACACACTTATTTTATTGTTAGGACAGATGTAAGAGAATTAACAACGTATGCCTTTGGTACTGTCCTGTGCTAGTAGTATTCACCATCATTGGTTTTAGGCAATGACAGAAAAAAAGAAAAACATTTTCAACAGTTGATTGAATCAAGCATTGCACGTCTCAGACAGCTGAAGGGCAGCATTGCAATTTGCTTCCTCTCCACACTTATTTACAAAGTTAAAGTAGGCATTCTTCCATGGTTGTATGCACCTGGATTTATGAACGATTGATGTAACCCAGTAAAAAAATCAAAAGTACTTGTATGCCATACTACTGGGTAATGACCCAGTGAAAGCACTGGTGATGATGGGGAAAATGGAAAGTGTGCCGCCCCCCCCCCCCCCCCCCCCCCCCCCCCCCCCCCCCCCCCCCCCGAGTGCTAAACGGTTCAAATTCCCAAGAAAACACAGATGACATTAACTTTGTGTCCTCAATGGTAGGCATCACTCTGGACATTAGAAGTTTATCCTTAAACTGCCATTCATTCTCTGCAAAGAGTGTAGATTTTATTGATGAATGACAACGTTACATTACCCAGACTGGATGTCAGTGTGGAATAAAACTTCTCCAACTGAATTCTAAATATGCATTAGTTACTGGAAAAAGTATGGGAAAAGTCATAAATTTAAAAGCCACATTGTAAAATAGTTGAAGTCGGCTGTCTGGCTACACAGGGGCCGTAGCAGGAACATTCAGGTGTTACAGCACAGTGCTAGCCCGCCTCTTTGCTATAACGCCTGACCTGTGAACATTGACCTCTTAATTTCTAGCGTTTCCACTTAAAGTTGACAAAGTTACTATCCAGCTCTAAATGAGCAGTAAGTTACAAAATATACACCAAACAAAAATGGCATGTGACACATTTCATTTCTAAACAAACTGAAAAAATAACTATTAACTTATTAGTAAAAATAGTGCTGGCAATGGTTACGCTCACCATTGATAGTTTAAAAGAAGCAGCTGGTGACACCATGTTTCACAAAAGTTTTACATGTCTTTCTAAGCTGTCCCCAGATCAGCAGCAGGGTTAGCATGACTGCAGTGCTTTAAACTCTAATGCTGACCATGACAATTCTAACGCGGTAATGTTTACCGGGTATAATGCATGTTAGCATGCATTATAACCACTAAGTACAGCTGAGAGACTGATGGGAGTGTCATTACCTTTGCATTTATTTGGTAATAAACCAATAATTGTCAAGATATTTCACTCAGAACTTCAAATTTCAACCTCATGGTGGCACTAGAGAAAAAGTTGGGGGATCACCAAAGATAGTAGGCTTTGACCCCTGGATAACATGAATGTCTGTACAAAATATCATGGCAATCCATCCAATAGTGTGATATTTCATTCTAGACCAAAGTGGAGGGCCAACTGACTTTGTCATCCATAGAGCCATGCAACAAGCGTGGTTAATAAAAACCTGTTAACATAATATGGAGTACAAACTTCATATTCTATACAATGATGACAAAACAATGGCACACTGTAAATTATACTCCAAACTCTTTGTTTCATTGAGTTGTAATTTCAGCAAGAGAAAAATCTATTTTCCTCAATTGCCACCAAATATCATAAACAGACGCCCGCAACACATAATCTCATACCACTCTAACATTAAGTGAGTTTTCACCCAATAACTACAGTTGAAGAGACACCGCTGAAACTGGTAGTGTCCCCTATAGACCCCACCTCAAAGAGCCACTGAATATAACACCTTCCAGTTCAGTGCATTTCAATGACAGGGTAGACATCAGCGTTTTTGGTCCTCCTGAACAGCAGACAACATTTTCTAAAACATCACTTAAAACACCCATAATAGAGATTAGGATTATAGTAGGATAGAAACTCCACTGTTATAGTTACAGATAGGACATTCTGTACGTCTCCGCTGAGACGCTACTATCTATTAAGTCGATCAGTTAATACCATAACTGTATATCAAGATGAATGGCTTTATAGTTCCTCTCAAGGGATACATCTTGATAGTCGCCTGATGGCTGGCTGTAGTATAGGTCATAAACACCGCCCTGCTCAATGTTAGCAGAATAAACACGGGCCAAGAAAGGTACACAGGGGCCTAACCTAAAGGTTAGGGGAGCAAGTTTATGACCGGGAGGTTGTCGGTTCAATCCCCAGACCGACAGGATAAAAATACCTGGGTGGGGATAGTAAAAGAGCAGCACTTGTCCCTGCCTCATTACCACCACCCTTGAGCAACGATTGGTCGGGCAGGTGTATGGGAGGGATGATATGGCTCCACCGCCCAGTCACTGCTGCGCAGACTTTGAACAAGAAGCAGCATCCCTAATCAGGATGTATTGGATTTTGCGTTCACTTTTGCACAGTTGGAGGAAGTGGACAGAGATGCGTCGTCCATCTTTCATACACAATCTTTGGTTTTACCTATAGACTTGTCGTTCTCAGAATGGAAGAGTGGACATTAGTATTATTGTCAGTAAGTCTCTGTGCTGACCTTACCCCTCGCTCTGTGTGTCTCTCAGCTTTACCAGCAGGGCCGGCTCTGCCAGCTGGGAGGAGAGTTCTGTGAGCTGGAGGTGTTTGCTAAAGTACTGCGGGCTTCAGACAAAAGGTAAGAGTAGGATGAATATGATTCCCTGAAACCTTACACCATCCACATTGACCCATTGGTTATCTTAAAAAAAGGTTTTGGAGACTAGTCCCTTACACAGATAGTTATCCAAGCAGTTTATGCTGTATGTGCTGAAAACTGCATTCATTAAATATCGGATATGGTTGGATATTGTATACTTTATGTATGGACATGTCCAAAACCACTGTACCACTGCATCTAATGGAGCAAGTCTGAAAGTAGTATATTATAGAGCTGCAACAAATAGTCAATTAATCGATCTGTCCAACAGATAATTAATCCCACATTTTTTAACGTTCTTTAAATTAAAAAAATATCCTGGTTCCAGCTTCTCAATTGTCAGGATTTGATGCCTTTCTTTGTCTTATACGATATTAAGATGAATATGTTTTTATTAGAATTATCTTTTGTTTTGGACTGTTGGTTGGACAAAACAAGACATTTGAAGACATCATCTTGGACTGTGAGAAACTTAAATTTTTTCGCTATTTTCTCACTATTTTTCTTTATAGACAAAACTTTAATTGAGAAGAAAATTAGCAGATTACTGATAATAATGAAAATAATTGGTAGTATGCCCCCCACCTCTTGTTGTTACTTCCACCAGTTTAACAAAGCCATTTTAAGTTCCATACCACCCTCTGCTTCTATTCAGACTTCACTCAAAGGAAAGGGTTTGTGACAGTAGACCTGTATAACACTCGTAGTAGAGCTTGGTGAAATGTAACGTCCTGTGCACATTGCACAATAAAGTAACATTGAGGTTAACGTGTATTGTTGATGTTCACATACAATGTTATCTGTGTGTTGTTGGTTTTAACTTTCATTGATGGGCTTAATGAGAATACAATAGCAGTAGTCATCAGCATTGATATTCACTGATTAGCCAGATGTGTGTAATGTCTGTTAATGTCTGATGTGTTGTTTTTTTATTAGTAAAGCCTTAAATGTAACAAACAAAATATGAATGTTACACTGTAGTTATGGCCTCCACTGACATGGTTTGTTCCGTTGTCCTACGCACTGCAGACACCTTCTGCACCACTGCTTTCAAGCGCTAATGGATCACGGTGTGAAAGTGGCCTCAGTTCTGGCAAACTCCTTCAGCCGCCGCTGCTCCTACATCGCAGAGTCTGACGCCCATGTCAAAGAGAAGGCCATCCAGTTTGGCTTCGTGCTAGGTAAGTGGTTGGGGACGAAAGGTTTCACACAGCCACTCTGGCTGTCACTGGATCTCACCGACCATCTCAAACGATGAGTGAATAAGTGGAGGCTATTCATTTCTTCCACTAATGTTATGTTATGTAGGTTCAGCTCAGGAAAAATACATCAGGGATCAGAGATGGGCCGAATCATTGCCAGCAGTCCATAGTAATTTTGATGATTTAAATCAAACCTAATCGTACCACATGTATTACTACTATGGTGATTTTACTTTTTATTAGGAATTTAAAAGCACAACAAATTATGACAAGTGGCATGACAAAAAATCCAGCATAACACTTGCAAGCATTACTAAAAACACGCATGTGTTAAGTTTTCCTCGATGGAACGTTGAAACATCCAAATTGATGGAAACCAAAAAATTACAAACTTACTAATTCCTCTTGCAACTCCATGCCCATGGTGCAAACTCCCTCCCTTAAAAGTGAACCCACAAAAAACACTCCCCACTAAGCCACTTTAACTGTTTTTTGGGCTTTTTTTTTTTAAATGCAGGGAAAGTTTGTTCCTCAAGGAGATCCCAGTATAGAAAAATTAGCTTTTTGCTATTTTACATTTAACTCGTGTAACGCTGCCATAAGGTTTGCTCTCCCTTTAACAAACACCTGTGGGATAAGATACCATAAAATGTGTTGCTGGTGTATCGGGATTTTCTGCGTGGATTTGTTTTGTATAGAGCATTTGGATAATATATTTAATAAATACAATATATTTAAACCACTAGTTACCACCGGTGATGTTGAATTTATCTCCTCATTTGGAGCCAGGTGGATTAAGCTGCTGTTGTTTTTTTATTCTAGGTGGCTTCTTGTCTGATGCAGGCTGGTACGGAGATGCGGAGAAAGTGTTTCTGTCATGCCTGCAGCTGTGCACACTCCACAGTGAAGTCCTCCACTGCTTCCGGGCTGTGGAATGCTGTGTCAGGTCAGTCTCAAACTGAAGACATTCAGCGTATGGTTTTATTTACCAAGAATTCTTAGACCCAAGGCCCTTTGTGCAGATTAGTTTACTTTCAAAATATCTCCTTCATTTCTGTCCTATTCAGTGGTGCAACCACAGAATGGCTTCCATAGTTTGAAATGTCATTCCCATGTCATTGCACAAGGGTTGGTCAATATGTTAACATTTTCCAACTGCCCACCTTCAGCCCAACAACTGGCTATTTTTGATCTATTCGTGCAGGTGTGTGTGCCAAGTTAGTGGACTGTGTGCTAAGTTTCCCTCCTGTTGTCTGCACAGGCTGCTTCATGTCCGCAATGGCAACTGTAAGTACCACCTGGGGGAGGAGACCTTCAAGCTCGCTCAGTCTTACATGGACAAACTAGCCAAACATGGCCACCAGGCCAACAAGGCAGCGCTGTACGGCGAGCTTTGTGCCTTGCTCTTCGCCAAAAGCCACTATGATGAGGTATATGTCACCACCAGTTAATGTGAATATTATATTACATCTCTTATATATTATATACAATAAAGACAAGTGCTTTTAGTTTTGATTATTTGAATTGTTAAGCGTGAGTCTGGATTACGGCATTTTACAGTTTTTGAGAAATACTCCGGATGGACATGGAATTAAAGATGGAACCCATATCTTCTTCCTGTATTTTCCAGGCATACCGGTGGTGTATAGAAGCTATGAAGGAAATTACTCCAGGGCTGCCTGTCAAAGTAGTGGTTGATGTCCTCCGGCAAGCCTCAAAGGTTAACTTTTGTTTGTTTATATTACACGATGAGTACAGTGTCTTAGCAAAATGTATCTACAGAACAGCAGCATCTGTTGTGCATTGTATGGAACTCCCTTGATCCGACATTAATGTCGGAAATTTGACCTGTCTGTTTGCTGCAGGCCTGCGTTGTGAAGAGAGAGTTTAGAAAAGCCGAGCAGCTGATCAAACATGCAGTGTTTTTAGCAAGGTAACCTGCTGTGCCTTTTTATAAAGACCCCAAATTATTTTGATTACTTCTGTTATCATGAATTCTAATTCAATATTTTGTGTCTCGCAGAGAACATTTTGGACACAAGCATCCCAAGTACTCCGACACGCTGCTAGATTATGGATTTTACTTATTAAATGTAGACAACATATGCCAATCAGTTGCTATTTACCAGGTAAGTCGAGTGATATGCGACACAAGTGTGTCAATGTTTTCTCCGCCCCAGTTTATTATAAAAATAAAACTGTTTGGCATAATATCTAAATATCTAAGGTCCTTTTTTTTTCTCTAAAAATTCCAGACAGCACTGGACATCCGACAGTCTGTGTTCGGAGGGAAGAACATCCACGTTGCCACAGCCCATGAAGACCTGGCCTACTCCTCATATGTGCACCAATATAGCTCCGGGAAATTTGACAACGCTCTGTGAGTACAATGAATCTTACAAACTTGTGACTGTTTCCAAACCAGCCAGTTAGTTACATTACAGCTCCCGTCTAGATGTAGCACAAGACCATGACTCATACTGTACCTGTTCTCTTACTCACTGGACTGGGATACATGTTGATAAGTGTACATGATTAACATTTCAAGATAGAAAAACACATCCTAGCACAAAAATGACAACCTGGGAAGATCAATAAACCTGGATCTCTCGTTGTCTCTCTACACACCCCTTCTCCCATGGGTGCAGGGGATGTCATTTCAAATGTCCAACACCTCCCCTCTTTCAACCTCATCTGTTTATTCCACTCAAACAACTATTTCAACCCATCAGTGTAGACATTTTGAAGTGTAAAAATGATCTTAACTCTTCAGATTTAACCTCTTTTAATCAACAAGCCAAAATTGTAATCACTATTAAAAATTCAATGAATTTCACAGCTCCATTCCGGAGTCAGTGTCCGTTGTTTTACCTTTTAACCGTTACAGTAACACCACTTTTCAGCTTATACAGAATAGTGATCTTCAAATCACATTTTTAAACCTCTGTGAATGTTACAAAAGATGCTGATCCATCATTGGCTGTAATGAACTGATTTCCATTTGCAAATCTGTACTCAGAGAGAAAGATATAGACAGATTATTGACAAGTTAACCAATGCAAAAGCTTTTTATTTGACCAAAATATACAATATCTACAAGTGGGAGTTGTTCGCTTTAAAGCCGTTGGATGGAAACACACTTTCACCAGCTTTATTCATATGAGGTTTTTTTTACCGGACTCCAGATAAAACTATCACATTTTCACAAATTTATCCCCATGACTTAACGCATGACCACATGTGACAGTGGGGAACCGTAGCACAATTCAAAACCCTATACAATTATCAAATCTTTGAATTATTTTATTCAACACAAAATCATTTAGATGCCCCACCACTTAAAACAAGTGGTCCAACTCCCTTTTAGTATGGCAGAGGTGATGCCCCAAAATCCAGCAATCAGTCTCCTCGTCTCTAACTTTCAGGGGAGGTAGGGTTCTTCCAGGATGACCAGTCACTGGTATGGGTTCCAGACACAAATCACACATGCCAGATGTTAGTCCTTCACATTTTCATTTCCATGTCTTTATTATTATTTTTTTATATTTTCCCCAAGCCTGAACCTTGTTCCTGCTATTTTTATCCTCAGATCTTTCTCCCAATTGTTTCTTATGCTTTAGAAGCAAGCATAGTGAAGGCTTCCAAATATGAAGGAAATTTAAAATCTTTTACCATTTCTCTAGATGTTATATGACATTTTTACCAAGTTTTCATTAATTAGTCGACTTGCCCTGGGGATTTCTCCCCTAGGACTCTGCCCCTTTAAAAATACCCTCTCACAGTCAGACTATTCATAACTGCCCTTTGTTACACACACACACACACACACACACACACACACACACACACACACACACACAACACACCCACACACACAACAACACACACACACACACACACACACACACACACCCGGACCGCCAACACCACACAGATACACAGTCTTGCTGTATTTATAGTCATATATACAAACATTATTTCTTCAGTTACTCTTATCCTGATGCGTCTTTAACAACTTCACACAATCAGACACATCCCTCTTTTATTCTACTTTTTTTTTTTTTTTTTTTATCCTAACGCTTGTGGATGTAGCTGAGTGAGGATAGAGAAGACCTGATTTATTTTAAGAGCCAATCATTTTGTAGCAAGTAATTACTTGCCTTCTACAATCTTCCACACAAAAGTTCCACGTAGAAAAATCTTTTTTTTTTGTATGTTGACGCTTGACAAGATGTTCTATGATTTTGACCTTTTTTTAAATTGCAGATACACATAAACAAATAAAACACGACAAGACAATGAAACACAAGCAATTATAGCAGCCTTTAATCCAAAAAAACTGGAGTCCGTAATGGTCAGTTTTGAATCTCTATCACCTATATCCCAACATCAAATTCAGCTCCTAAACTCCTCTCTCTCTATCTTGTGTAACTAACTAAACATGCATCCTTGTTGGTTTCTTCTTCAGCTGTCAACAGGGCATCTCAAAACTAATCCGCATTCATTACCAACTCTGTGCTCGACAACTTTTTTTTCAAAATATTTACACCCAGAGAAGTCCTCTCCAAAGTCCCACTTTAATCAGTCCACTCTCACAGTGACCGCCAAGCTTTGGGCACACACGCTCAGGACCTCTATTATCCCTTTCTCAATCACAACATCTGTAACAGAATCCTCATTATATTCGTTTCTGCTCTTCAACGTGTCTCTACGTTGGTCTTACAGCCGTCTGAAAATCTCCAAATACCCATTACTCACAGTCTAGCTAATGTGCTGGCCAACACTTTATCACAGGTTCAGATTTTGATGAAGGCTACAGCGGTCAACAATCTCAACATCACTAAAATATTTTGGAATTTAATCATTCGTTTTAGTATTACCCGATTATCAATTTCCCAACCCACACCATCATATCCTATCCCCACAAACACAGTTCTTTCACAGATAGGGAGAAAAAAAAAATACAACATTTACTCACCTCTCACTTGATCTGAACGTGTTTCGTGAAGCCAAATGATATCTGGGAATCATGACCGGAAATGATGGTGGAAACTGCACACATGACAAGTCCAATAAATTTAGATTACATGCAGCTTTGTTCAATTATTGAACAAGGAAGAATGAGTGTGTACCCAAAGTGTCTCTCAAAACATCAGAATGACTTCTCTTTTATACTTTTATTCTTGTCCTCACACATGTCAGTTTATCTATTTCTGTGATACAGTGTTACCTTCAAACCACTCCTTATTTGTAAGACCCTTCTAACAAATAGACACATTATGATCTATTCTCAACTGTGGGATCGGGTTACCTTAAACTAAGTCTTCTGTGGAAGATCCTTAGAATAGATGAAATACAGTTGAAAACCTACATGCTTAAATATTCCACCTAATATATGTTATGTGGCTGCATGCTTTGGATGTGTGCCATTTCATATATTAAAAAGCGTTGATCATTCTAGACACAATGATAGATGATGGCAGGGATAAGATTGTAATTTCTAACTGATCCAGTGACACCACTTCTTGTATACAGAAGCCCTTCTTCAAGTTTGGGTAATGCTTTGACCTCTCTAACACAGATGTGAGCTTAACAACAACTTTCCTCAGGGGAAACACTTGGCTTTCTTGGAAGTGTTTATCCTGAATAGAAGACAGTTTCCAGCCAAGTCGGAGTTGCATGGCATGTTTGGGTCAGCTGCTGTGTTTGTCCCGTAGGTTCCACGCAGAACGTGCCATAGACATCATAACTCACATTCTGCCTGAGGACCATCTGCTGCTGGCCTCCTCCAAGAGAGTCAAAGGTAAGTTCTCTGGAGATACTGGGCTTCAGCCCACTGTGTGGAGGGTACGTTGGGGAATATTTTAAAACAAACAGTGAATAGTAATAACAGTGAAGTGTTAGGAAATCCTTGTAAACCTGGTATATTTCACATTTGGTACCAGAGAAATGGCATGGCGCTGTCACTGTGGCTCCACTGGTAAATCCTGTGTTCTTGATCATACATTATTTCCTTCAGCTCTGATTCTGGAGGAAATCGCCATCGACTGCCACAATAAAGAGACAGAAGAGCGCCTTCTACAAGAGGCTCATGACCTGCACCTCTCTTCACTGCAGCTGGCCAAGAAGGCCTTCGGAGAGTTCAACGTCCAGACAGCCAAACACTATGGCAACTTAGGTCGACTCTACCAGTCCATGAGGAAGTTCAAGGTGCGTGCGTGCGTGTTTTTGTTTCATTGTGAAAAAAGTTGCCAGTTGTGTCTTGGCATGTGAAAGACATAAGATACAGAGATAAGCTGGTATTTGCCAAATCCGACCGACACAACACAAGTCTTTTCTGAAGTTCCACATCAGCTGCAGCCATTTTGGTTGTTTTTTTTAAAAACGTAACAGCAGTATATACAGTTATGTAAAGAGAACTGGACACACCTTTTCTTTCTCTTCTCTGATTCATTTCTGATTTTGTTTTCTCTATCTTTTTCTTCACTCACACTGTGACTCTGTTGAAATATGCACACACGTGGTACGCTTCATGCGGTTTGTCACATAGTGGACCCGTGCGCTGACGTGCACTAACGTGCAAGTGGCACAGTAACTGACCAATGAAAAATTATCATTATAGCGTTTCAAACGAGCAAACTAAACCAACTAAACCACACCTTCAACATCCACAAAATAAACAAAATGTTGCGTACTTTTGATAAATGGCAATAACGATATTGAGTAGATATATCTTAATGGGCAGTATGAACCGAAAGAATGATTTTCCATATTGGTATTTAAGCTATGACTGTGGTAAAGAAACCAAATGTGTTGAAAAAATAGTTTATTAATTATTGTGGTTTTACGGGTGTCACTGTAACCAGGAGGCCGAGGAGATGCACATCAAAGCCATCCAGATCAAGGAGCAGCTTCTGGGCCATGAGGACTACGAGGTGGCTCTGTCTGTGGGTCACCTGGCCTCCCTCTACAACTACGACATGAACCAGTATGAAGACGCAGAGAGGCTCTACCTGCGCTCCATCGCTATTGGTCAGACACCGGGATGGGATGGGTTGCTCATGCTGACTGTTACTTTTTTATCTTTATCTGGTCTTCAACAACAACAACAAAAACGTTCTTACTTTACTCACTTTATTGTAAATTGAGTACTTTGCTCCATGCTGGGATCCTGTACTGTACATATGATATATAATTTTTTCCAGTGAGCTGTTGAATAAGCAGGCTGGTAGCATGTTTTGATCAGATCTTATGAACTGAACCTGCCCCAGAGCAGGTTAGCCATTCACCATAGTTACCATGGTTAAAGTAAATGACTGCTTCTAGATACTACAAAGCCTGGTTTAAGATCATTGATCGCTGCATAGTCTTCCAATTCTGCTTTCTAATACAGGGCTTTGGACACTTCTGTTTCTCAAATGTGTTTTTCTGGTCTGCTCCCAGTAGTGCTGCTGCAAATGGACTAAATTCTGAGCCAAAGCTGCCAGCTGAGTCAGACTGATTGGATATGCTTCTCTCATATGTTGACACGAGCCCCTAATACTTAAAGTTTGTATAATATAATAATTTGTATTATAAGGAATGGTTAAGATTATAGATCAGAATCATAAAAGGATTTATTGTCAAGTAGGCATGCACAATTCGGAGAAAGATATGAATCACAGTTTTTTAGCTTAGAATTGATATCACGATTCTCTGCCACGATTTCTTTCTCATGAAGTGTAATCTTTATTGAACATGACAAAACAAAACAAATTGATACATTAACATTAATGTGAGTTCCCCCAGCCTGCCTATGGTCCCCCGGTGGCTAGAAATGGTGATAGGTGTAAACCGAGCCCGGGGTGTCCTGCTCTGCCTTTTGAGAAAATGAAAGCTCAGTTGGGCCGATCTGGAATCTTGTCCCTTATGAGGTCATAAGGGGCGAGGTTACCTCCCCTATCTCTGCTTCGCCCACCCAGAGAATTTGGCCCACCCATGAGAGAGAGACATCACAGCTTTCAAACGAACAAAGTGGCAGTTGGTCCAGACCCCCCCCCCCCGACATTGAAAAATGTCAACCTATATTTCAGAGCCTGACATTGTTTTTTCCGACCAACAGTCTTAAACCCAAAGACGTTATTTTACTATAATATAAGACCAGAAAAAGTATTAAATTCTGACATTTGACAAGTTTAAATAATGAATGTTATACAAACGGAAATCAGAATAGTTGACAATTCATTTTTGGTCTATTGACTAATTATTTGACTAATCACTGCAGCTTTAGAATGATTACGGGCGCCCAGATAGATCAGTTGGTAGAGCGGGCGCCCATATATAGAGGTTTACTCCTCAACACATCGGGCCCGAATCCGCAGTCATTCCCACTCTCTCTCCCCTTTCATGTCTTCAGTTGTCCTGCCAATTAAAGGCTTAAAATGTAAAAAAAGAAAATTCTAAAGAAAAGAAAGAATGATTACAAACATGGTTTGTGATGTGTCCCAACAGGTAAGAAGCTGTTTGGAGAGGGTTACAGTGGGCTGGAGTACGACTACCGAGGCCTAATCAAACTCTACAACTCAGTGGGAAACTACGAGAAGGTGTTTGAATACCACAACGTACTGTCTAACTGGAACCGGCTGAGGGATCGACAGTTTGCCGTGGCAGATGCCCTGGAGGACGTCAACACTACACCGCAGCAGACCCAGGAGGTGGTACAAGCCTTCCTATTGGCTCAGAGCCTGGGCCCCACCCGCCCATGTCTTGGCTGATTTTATGAGGGAAGAGAAAGAAGAAGAAGAAAAAAAAAGACACATGGCTTTGGCCTGGCGAGGACACATACTAAGCCCAAATGTGATGCTTCAGTTGCACACAGTTAAATAGTAATGCACAGTAAAGTTCAAGCATCACTGGCGAGTCAGATGACTTAATAGTCACTGCAGCTGTCAGTACATACACACACTTATAGTTGTGGAATAAAAAAAGTAGAGAAGACACCATTTTCAAACCTCATCGACATTCATTCAAACCATCAAGATGCAACTCCAGACAGGATGCAGCTTCACCCCACAGAGCAGACAGTTGCATTTCTCCAAGAGAAAGAGGACACACGACTGAGAGGGGGGGAAAGTAAAAGAAGAAAAGAAAAAATCCCTCAAGCATCCTGTAAGGATGACAAATTCTCTCTCCTCTTCTCCTGTCTCGCTCGCCTTTTTCTTTTCAGTTTGGAATCGGAGGAGATTTTTTGCTTTTTGTATTTGAACCAGTGTAGTTCTGAATGCCATGAGACTCATCCCAGATCAAAACCATGTTCTCCAGGGCTATATACAGAACAGAATCTGGACCCCACACACATCTGTGAAAAACTTGTTTTAACCCACATCCATCATCATCTCTTGGTGGATCAAAGACGGAAAATGTCAGATATGTTTGACACTTGTACAGTAAAATAATACAGCAGATTGTACATTTAAGTTTCAATTGAAGGCTTCTTCTCTTTGCAAAGGAATGAAAGTGGACCCTTATGGTGTTTTTCCATGCACGTGTGCTGCCTTGGCTCAGTTTGACAGCACAGCAGGGATTTGCATCTCCATTATAAACACACAAGCCTACCCGCTTGAAGGTGTCTTAAACAGCTTTTCTTGAGTTGATGAAAGCAGCGTGCTGATCCATGGCTGTGACTAGTGGTCAAAGGAGTGACATTTCCTATAAATCCTTGGCCCGACTCGGAGTTGATCCTTCTCGGGTGCGACTGGCCGTGTTTAATCTAGTAATGGAAATGCAAATCAGGAGAGGGCTAAAAGCGCCGATGGAAAAACACCATAAGAGAACTCCTGTTTTGAACTGCTTGTTGGAGAGAGATTACAGTACACAGATACAGTGGAATGTCTTCACCCAGTGGGTATATTGTTACACACAGAACAGGCTTCACAGGTCTTGTTTTCAGTATATTTTAGTTCTTTATTTCAAGCTTAGTACTGACGATAATTAAAAATGCCAATAATTTATATGCAAAAGTATGTTTATGTAGCCCATTGTGTATGCTTTTCTTACTGAGTGAGCCATGAATTCTGAAGGAACAGCTCAACTCTATTACTCTAAAACAAGGGACTTGGATAGGATGGAAAAGAGGAAGATGCTAAATGTACTGAGGCTTGTAAGCCTCTCTTTATTTGTTCATCTTAAGGTGTGGCTTCATGTGTGAGTGTGTATGTGTGTGTCAGTAAACACAGATAAAACTCTGGGTGCCCAAATGCTCCAGTGATGATTACTAGCCTTACACCAGCTTGCAGTTATCTGTAGACGGACCCATACTTCTAAGTGCTAAATAAACTATTATACCCTTAAGGGCACTACAATGGGGACCAATATTGTGTGTGTGTGTGTGTGTGTGTGTATGCATGTGTTGCCAGCCTGTTTACCTGTGCATCTGGCCTTTCCTCTCTACTCTTTCCTGTCAGATATTCCATTAATGCAAAGTTCCAGATACATTTTTAACTGGACCATATTTTTCCATCAGCCTCCATCATACTGACTATTTATGTCCAAAATCCCATCAGTTGTTTCACCATAGAGCTTTAATCATAATGACATTGGAAAATAACCCTGACCCGATAATATGTTGGTTTAAATATCATGATGCTGTGATGCTCACTTTGTTATAACCCATACCAGTGTCATGCTTCAGCTGCTGGTCTACATGCAGCACTTTTAAAGGATCAGATCGCTCAAGTTACTGAAACAATGCAGCTCTCTTACCTCTAGTGCAGTGGTTCCCAACTATATTTGACTATAGCCAAACCAATAGTGGACTTGTAAGGGTAATACAAATACTGACATTTAAGAGTTTACAAAAAAAACCTGTATACCTGCAGATATCCATTCTGTTTACATAAACACACAACATAAAAAAAATGTATGTAAATACAAAATTGGGACCAATATACAGTATGTACTTGCATTAGGCACAGTACATACTGACATTTCTTGTGATTTGCTCTCTAGGGAACTAACTGATAAGATTTTCTTACTGGTGGCAAATGTGAAAATAGCGTCCAGCTTTAAAACAAATTTAGGCATTGAGTTCCGCAACGTTACTGAAAATGTGATGCCTTCGATATGTACCCCACTGTTTTCCGTTTTAAGTGAATGAAGAAAAACGAGCTTTGCCTTGCTGTTGCTTCAGTGCTGTCGGACGTCTCCCTCTCTAGCAGCGATGTGAGTGGCTCTAGCTGAGGAGGTCCAGCCTTAGCCCCCTTAAAAGGACGCTCAGCTACACTCTCGGTGCTTCGGCTTCAACAAGCGCGCCCTCCTCCACACGCAAACCCTCCCTCAGGGAGACAGAGGAAGTCTTTCCAAGACAGAGGTGGAAATGAATGTTACCTGCAGTCGGTATTTCTTAGCAGTTCTATACACAGATAGCAGATTAGATCTGGAAACTTTGCAGAAAACTGTATATTACAGTAGAGTTGGGCTTGTGACAAATGGTCAATACACATCTTCTCATCATACAAAGTAAATAATTACAAACAATATAATGGAAAATTACCCTCAGATACTCCTACACTGTTGGATGTCATCATGGTTAATCCATCCTAGGGTTTATTTTGTTCTCCCCTCCATCTACACAATGGTCAAACGTTGACCTGTTGAATTGCATTATGGTCTATTAGGGCTACTGTTACTGACAAGTGATTTCTGCGTCATCTGCAGTGGAAAAAAGGCTTTTCTTGAACTTTCACGGTGTGTAGAGAAAACACACCGTGAAAGTTCAAGAAAAGGCTTTTTTCCACTGGTTTTAACACAAATCATTGTTCAAACACCAGCTGAACAACCAGCATCCATAATGTAACATTCTGTTTGGCCAATGGGAAAAAGAAAGTAATAGACCCAGAAATGTGCTTTTTTTTTTTTAAATGGTGAAGTGTTTAAGGGTGTTTTTCCTTCATCAATAACCCTGACAAACCAGCTTTCTGATAGAATGTAAGAGACAAGGTTTGACCCGACAGCACCTGCTGGTGATCTACAGTACTTATATCTGAAAGGGAATACTTGCTGGAGGGGGTGGAGGTTTGGAGGGCGTGGGCTTGCGGGGGAAATATGGACAAAATTAAAGATGTTCAATAAAGCTGTGATCTCTCCAACAGCCCTGTTTCTCTCTACGCGTTCAGATCATTGACACCAAATGTGATGAGGGGATGTTTCACTGTTGTCCTGTTACTGCTTCACTGCGAAAACATTAAATCTTATATAATTGATCACAAAAGCCACATGCATTTTTCTGTTGTGTTCAAATCTTAAACTAGAACGTATTCACATATGTGGACACATACTCATGTACATTTGGTTTGGGGCTGTTTTCCAAGGTTTAGGCCTTTTTGTTTCAATTAATAGAACTCTTTAAGCTAGAGTATGGAGTGATATTTTAGACAATAGTGTTGTACCCTACCAACTTTGTGGCTACAGTTTAGGGAATGCCCATTCCTGTTTCAACAACACAATTCCCCAATGTGTCGGGTCTAACTGCATGATAGTGATAGTGATGAACAGAGAACACACTTCCTGGGACTGTGTTTGGGTATTTTAATGCAAGGCACCAGTAATGGCATCTTGATAACCGCCCTGCCATTGTTAGAAACCAAGCATTCACGCGGTCTCTCCTATATAAATGTTCATACTTCCCAGGGATAATTCTAGAACGAAAACAAATCACATAAGTCACGCCAATATTACAAAAAGATAAAAGTCTACATTTAAAATACATTATTTCTGAGTAGCTCCCCTTGTAGAGCGTGTTTCCACATACACAGACACATGTCATCCCCCCTCTGTCTCCCCTTTCATGTCTAAGCTGTCACTAATAAAGGCCTAAAATGCCAAACAATAAACAAAATAAATATTATATATTATAGAAAGGATTCTATATAAATATTACTACAAAAAAAGAATCATGCCAAAACTGCATACCTGCAATTGTAGAGACACTAAGCATTTTATAGGGTGTCTCTTGCACAAATAGTCTCTGTGCCTATTTAACACCACACAACAGCACACTCTAGTGTTGAAAGCTACATGGCAGCACTGCTGTACCCGCTAAGGTCCGTAAAGACAAAGGTTTCCCAGATTGGTATGAAAGAACTTAACTGGCCTGCACAGAGCTCGGACCTCAACCCCATGTTGATGGGGTTGATGATAATAATATATATGTGTGTGTGTATATACATTTTTGTTATAGCACTTTTCAAGTTACAAAGTGCTTTAGAATAATACAATAATTTAAATAAACTCCAAAACAACAAGACAATAAAACAAAATCCAAAACCAGAAGACAAGGTCAAACATTATATACATTTAATTTAGTTGAGAAAAAAAGATACATCCATAACATAAAAGTGAGTTTTAAGGAGAGAGTTTTTTTTTTAAAGAGCTCAGGGGTCCGGACGTGATACTTTTAGTAACAAGACTAGGCTTATGGGGAGCTAGCAGAGCACAGACGTAGAGTAGGCAGGAGCCGGGCAATATGGCTTTAAAAAAAGGCAAATATATCTTAAAATCAATTCTAAACATTATTGGTAACCAGTGAAGAATTGGTGTGATGTGGTCGCTTCTCTCAGAACGGGTTAAAAGCCTGGCAGCACAGTGTTGTAGAAGTAAAAGTCTTTGGATGTTTGACCTGCTGACACCAAACAAAGTGTGCGGCCAATAGTCAAGTCTGCATGGATGACCTTTACTAAATCTGCACATGAACGGTAAGTTCAGGAATAATTATAATGACCCCATCAGCCACACACATTCTCTTTATTTTCAGCAGAAAGTGTGCAGGCATAAAATATAGGCTACATTAAGGGAAGTGTTTATAAAAAATAAATAAAAGTCCCTTACAGATACAGGCTTTTTATTCAAGCTTCCTGTTCAATAGTGTTGGGATCTATGTGTACAATAGGTCTCTCCCTTGGGTCTTTGGTGGGATTTCATAAAGTAAATTACAGCAATCACAAATACTCTTACCCCCAACAAAAAACAAAAAAAACAAAAACATTTTCATACTTCTAACTGGCCTATTGACACAATTTAAACCATCTCAGAAAAGGTTTCAGTCTTTTCTCAGGTTTAAGAATAATTGGGCCCTGCCACTGTGTTCCCTGTGAATAACAAAAATAACATTCATATTCCCTTAAACAGTTCAACAGACCTATGAGGCTTCTTTTCCACATATATCTGAACGCCTACTGCCTGTTACAACACAGTCTTATATTAACAAGGGTAGGATAAGACGCTTTTTGTATCTCAGCAGCCATACAAAAAAATCAATCATGTTCACTAGTTTGAAAAGAGAAATCCCAATTTGTAACAGAAAGTAAGTGAGCAGTCAAATATTATTGCTGTCAGATGATTTCACTGCCATCTTATACCTCTAAATACACCGATTTACATGTGGCCCACTTCTCCCAAAGCAATGGCTGAATTGATTTTTCTTTGGACAAGACCAAAAGTGACCTGAGGCCATCTCTTCTATAAAGGTGGCGGAATAATGTCAGCGTTAGGACAATTTTTCTGACTGCTGAGTGGCTTTCACTTTTTTTTCTCTTCCGGCTCATCATTGGTGAGGTATTCGATGTGTGTCCATATACACCATATCTGCAGAGAAGCAGATGGGGTGTTTGGCTGTGAGACAGCTTTACATGAACCAATATAACATAACATAAATATGAGCAGGAATGATTTCTGTCAACATGGTGTCAATGATTATAACAGGTTATTTCTACCTCCGCTGATAGAGCCAGCAGGCGGCCTGCAGCCAGCAGCAGGGTCCCCGCAGCCTGGATCCAGGGAGGCAGATACAGCCAGTGGGACAGTAAGCCCCACTGACACCCATACAGCCACAGGGGGAGGCAGTGCAGCCCACTCACCACCCATGTGCCAAGAGGTGTCCGAAACCCTAACGGCACCGGATGCACATGACATGATGAGTTCAGATACAATCATGGAATTATTGATTCATCTTGAGCTGCACAACAACATCAACTTATTTCCAGTTCCGGACCGTACCGTTTGCCATGATGGCTTGTATGAAACGAGGGCTGGTGATGAAACTGTTCTTCCAATGGTCACCTCTGGCATTGTGGTTACACACAAACACGCACCACTCCAAGGCAGACACCAGCCAACCCCACTGTAATACAATCCAAATTTGATATCAGACACCAAGAAACATGTGTTACGTTGTAAATATGGTACAGTACTAGACTGGGTAAACCCCGCCCAGTTCCCAATTTTGCAATCTATTGAGCTTGGCTTGGTCTGGTGGTTGCCAGACTAGTACAGTACAAGACACCTGTGTGTTTGCACAGAGCGTTTAATCAGACATGCAAATAAGATTCATTCAGTCACAAGTAAATACAGCATGAGTATCAACCCTCCTGTTGTCTTCCCGTCAAAATTGAAAATCAACACTTTTATTGACACTTTTTATTGATTTCTTACATTTTTGTCCCTTTTTCAAACACTTTTGACGCTTTTTTTCAGTGTTTGTCACTTTCTTTTACATTTTCAACACTACGTAACACCAACTTATTAACTTTAGTTGTTATTTTTGGAATTTATGGTCAATAAACC
The DNA here is from genome assembly GCF_008692095.1 of Etheostoma spectabile. Taxonomy (NCBI): domain Eukaryota; kingdom Metazoa; phylum Chordata; class Actinopteri; order Perciformes; family Percidae; genus Etheostoma; species Etheostoma spectabile. Next base: position 3,061,751 of record NC_045735.1, read on the forward strand.
TCATTTATAGAAAATGATACCTAATTTTTGTAAAAGCAGAGATTAGGAATTATTTAGACTAAAATTAGCGGTGTGTTGAATCAATCATGTTATTTTGGGTAATTACAATTGGGTAGTTAAAAAGAACATTGATACAGGAAAACGGGTCAATTTGACCCGAGGACAACATGAGGATTAAATAAATCTAGAGAGACAAGATTTAGACGGTACAGTGGATGTTCTGAAAAAACATCAATCTGGATGGACGGCAATTCATTTCCAGGATAATCGCCGGATGCTGTGGCGATGGGTGTTGCCATTTGAAGAATGATTGTAAAGATTTACAAAGAATATGGTTACGGCATTTACTGTCCAACTGGGACGTTCTGAGACTACTTGGCGGGGATTGCTATGGGAAAAAAACAACACAGCGACACAATAATAGGAGCAAGTTACGTTGAACCCTGTATCCAGCTAATTTATATAACTCCTGTTACTGTATTGTGTGAACAATCAACGTTTTCTTTTGGTCTTTGCAACCGGATCTACCAAGACAATTGTGATTGGCTTAAAAAAAAGGAAATCTGCGTTTTTTTTCCCTCCTATCCTGGAAAGTATCTGTGGAGGAGCCAGACCTTACTTCACAGTGCTGTGGAGATAGGTGTGGCAATGAGAGACTACAAAAACCAAGATGCAGAACAGTACAGGCTGCTTTTGCTGTAAAAAGGATTATCATGGATTACTTTCTTGGACTAACTACACTCCTTTGTACCAGCTGATCATCCCTTATTGTTTTCAGAAAAACACCGCATGTAATAACTGTGTGTGTGAATCAAAAAGCGAGGATCATTTGACAAGATTTCCTTTATGATAATGATATAGTAACATCTCAGCCTAATGTGAGCACTTAGTGGGTATACGGTTTGTGTTAAATGTTCTGCAAGCATCAGACCTTAAAGAGAAGGCTCCACAGCATGCCTCTGCCCAGGTTGTCCACCACTACATCCAGCCAGGCTCCAAACCTGGAGGTCTGCCCGAGCCTCCTCGCCAGCCAGCCGTCCACTCCTGCTCAGAAAACGTCACCACACATTGCAGACAGACCCCTAATGTCATGTGCACTCACAGCTATTCCTCCTGGCAAGGCATCTTTGGGATTTGAAACGGGACACAGCAATACCTAAGCTTCTGTTCTGCACTCATGCAGTATCATTATCAGCATTTCATCAATAACACCTTTCAGGTTGTCTATCTTTTATATGATAGGATAGGATGCAGCTTGATTGATTAAATACAGTCACAGGTGTCGGACTGGTGGGGAAGAGGGGACTGAGTATACAGGGCCAGCATGTAAGGAGGGCCCACAAAGACACTAGAACATGGGTCTCAAACTCGCGGCCCGGGGGCCAATTGCGGCTGGGATGATATTTTGTGGCCCCCTACTTGACATCAAAGTTAAGTGTTAGTGCGGCCGCGCGTTCGAAACGTTTTTCATTGGCTTGTCACTTATGGGCTACCGTAGTAGTTCCTGAAAGAGGCGTAACGGTTGTCAAGCTAGCTAAGTACTCTTAGCGGCAAATGCCGAGGTTTGACAATGTGATGTCTGTTGTGTGAAAATCACCAACCATATCAGATCTAGGGGCTTAAAGCACCGGCATTCCGCGCCCTGTTTGGAGGATCTAGTTGTTTTTTTGGAATACTTGATGCGGCCCAGCCAAACCCAGACTCTACTTCCAGCGGCCCCCAAGTAAGTTGAGTTTGAGACCCCTGCACTAGAATTTAAGCTTTAGTGCGTAACTTTTTGATATTATTGATAATCCATGACATTCGAGCCATTGCCAAATGAGTTGCTTCAAAGCGCGGTCACAGAAGGCTTGTATCATGTGGACGCGCCACAGTTTTGTTGTCATTACTAAGAATTCCTCACGGGGGCGGCAGAAACTACACTCTATAGCTTTAATGAATTCTGTGCCCTAGCGCTGCATACAGTAGCCTATATAGACAATTTTCACTTGTCATGGCAGACAAAGCACAGTTGTAATTACGTTTGGTACAGATCCTCGCAAACATCACATTATAATCATTTCAATTTTATTCAATGTTAATCATTTTCAATGAAAATGAAAACAATTCTTCCCTCCAATATCGTGAATCATATTGCGATTGCGATATGATATCGCAATATCAGTCAAAATATATCGCAATTAGATATTTTTCTCATATCGTGCAGCCCTAATGCACACATACATGACTGGCAGACATTATTATTGTTATTAGATACACCTGTGGTTTTCATTCTGTGAAACTGTATGTGTGTAATGTAGACATGTTCTATAGACATAGTGCCTACTGGAATGTATCAATGTAAAATATGATCCCACAGCAGCACCATTTCAAGATGATATGCAGTAGGCCAAAGCATCTCACCACAGGTCAGCAAGGTAAACAGATACATTACCATCCAGTGCTATGGAGACGGAGTAAAGAGACACAAAGACTGCTGGTGTCTTATAGGCAGCCCATGCAGCAAACACAAGGCCAATCCTAATGTATCCTGGAAGAGACAAATACATACATATACATATACACATAAATATATGCCAAGTGAATTCAGTGACAGCAGGCCTATTACGTTACCCACCTTAGTCATGGTCAGTTCAAATTAATTATGGGGTTTTTCTCATTACTGGGACATCTTTCAGCGTCAAAATCATATAGTGACATTCGCTAAGTACCTAAAGCCAAGATAATATTCTAATAAATTAATATATTGTCAGTCAAAGTGACGTGGGTTGCCAGCTGTCATGGCATGATGAACTGACCCTCGCACATAATAACACAAATGAAAAATACAGTTTCTTAAAAGTCTAATGTTTCTCACCGATAATGTTCGGCCACCACAGCAGAACTTGGAGTCCCATCTCCGATCAACTATGACTATGAGTGGTCCAGTAGCGCATGATCCCGGAAAATAATAATGCAACCTGCTTCATAAACCGACCTGTCTAGCTATTACTGTCTATGATCTAAACACACGTAGCTGTCGTACAGACATTTATATAGATATTTATTTATGCTTTCTTCCCTATAGTGTCAGAGTTATACTACTGTATACGGTCTGAGTCCACGAGCCTGGTTCTTCTTCTTCTTTAGTTCATTGGCGGGCTATAAACCAACATTAAGCTGTATGTCGCCACATACTGAGCTGGAGTGTAATATCATGACTTTAAATAATCAGAATCAGAATCATCTTCATTTGCCAGGTATGAGGACACATACGAAGAATTTCGCTTTGGATTATACATTGCTCACAATGTGCTTACTCATACAAAACAAACCATTTATAAACACTACAAATAGAAACAGTATCAGATTGAGGCAATAGTGCAATGAGGAGTGCAAAGTATGCAGGAGTAAATTATAACTATGATAGTTATTATTATTTTAATTATGGAGCATAGTTTAAAGGATGCTGGAATAAATAGTATTATGTTATTAAGTATTATTTTACAATATGAACAGTATGAACAGGTCTGAAATAGAGAATGATGAATAAGTAGAGGAACCAGTTAACAGTGCTGATTAGAGACAGTGTTGCTGGGTTATTGCACAGGAATTGAACCTGACACTGTGAGCCAGAAGTCAGCTGTTCATCAGAGAGATGGCTTGTGAAAAAGAAACTGTTCCTGAGTCAGTTGGTTTCGGCGTACAGTGCTCTGTACTGCCTACCAGAGGGGAGAAGCAGGAACAGGTTGTGTCTGGGGTGAGATGGGTCTGCAGTGATGTTTCCTGACTCTGGAAGGGTAGAAGTCATGAACGGAGGGCAGCTTGACACCAATGATCTTTGCTGCAATCGTAACTGCCCGTTGTGGTCTGCTCCTGTCCTTTTTGGTGACAGATCTAAACCAGACAGTGATGGACGTGCAGGACAGACTGGATGATGGCTGTGTAGAAGTGGATCAGCGGCTCCTTAGGCCGGTTGAGCTTCCTGAGCTGGAGCAGGAAGTACATCCTCTGCTGTTGGTGTCACTGTTGGGTTCCCACTTTAGGTCCCGGGACATAGTGAATCCCAGAAACCTGAAGGAATCCACAGTAGACACAGGGCTGTTGAGTATGGTGATGGGGGGGAAGAATAGGGTGGCTCCTCCGGAAGTCCACAATCATCTCCACAGTTTTGAGCATGGTTGTTCTGACTGCATCAGAGAGCCAGCTGATCAACCCCCCGTCTGTAGACTCATCACCGTCCCGGGGGAGGCTGATGACCGTGTAGTTGTCAGCGAACTTCAGGAGTTTAACAGATGGGTCTCCTGAGGTGCAGTCATTGGCGTAGAGGGAGAATGGCAGTGGGGAGAGCACACACCCCTGGGGGGCGCCAGTGCTAATAGTCCGTGTGCTGGATGTGATGTTCCTCAGCCTTACCTGCTGATTCCTGTCAGTCAGGAAGTTTGTGGTCCACTGACAGGTGGAGGCTGGCACAGTGAGCTGTGGGAGTTTGGTGCTGAGGATGTCCGGGATGATGGTGTTGAACGCCGAGCTGAAGTCCATGAACAGGATCCTTGCATATGCCCCTGGGGAGTCGAGGTGTTGCAGGATGTAATGCAGTCCCAAGTTGACTGCATCATCCACAGATTCATAGGATGATAGGTGACAGCGTGGGGGTGGGGCAAGGTGATTGTCTGAAGTGTGAGTTGATGAGTTGGTGGAATTTTGAAATCATTTATCATCTTAACTTTCCTTGGGAGGTCATGTTCAAAGTTCACGAGCCTGGTTGTGTGCTGTGTTCGCTTTCATGTTGTTCAGACTACCATGGTTCACAAAACTAGTTGACGTAGGCTGACAAAGTTGTTGCACAGTGCGAAAATAATTTGTGCCTTTATAAAAATGTAATTTAGTGCATTTATGTTGCAGACAATCATTTTATTTGTTTTTAAAATTTTGCCTGATCTTAATATGTAAGAATTGTTGGTTTGGTCTTCTGAATGGCTAACACATTAAGCATATCTTTTATGCAGACACCCTGAATAGATTCAGTATTATGGCCGACAGGCAGGCGATTGCAGCACGAGACAAAAAGATTTCATATGTCCTTCTTGTTTTTGTTTATTTTCATGCTCTCCATGTGTTTTTACTTTGGCACTTATCTGTTTTATCATGTAGCACTTTGGGATTTGAGTAAATATAAAGTGCATTAGAAATTAAATTTATTATTATTATTATTATTATTATTATTATTAGACAGAAATCTAACTACATCAATTTCCCATTATCACGTCACTTCCTGTCAACCGGCATGGGTTATACTGCCAAAGATGTATGTTGATCTCATAATATATCAGTTGCAATTTCCTTCTTTATAACTTTATGTTTTGAGCTTTGATGTCTGAATGTTTGTAAATTTATCAGTAAATAATAAAAAAATACTGTCAAAGTTTATATCCATTTTAGCCACAAGGTGATGCTACTCCCACTTCTTTACAACCTAGAATCCCCAGACAGGCACTAGTATTGACATCTTGGTATGACTGCGCATAATTAGTCAAATTGTATTTTTGTAATTTACAAGTAAGAAAAAAGAAGGGAAACACTTAACAAAGTTATTGAGGTTAAAATAAAACGTTTGTGTCTGCCACGGTGGTTGTGTTTACAAGCGTTTGAGGGAGCTGATCAACTGACCTGTAGAGTCAGATCATGTGACAGAATGGAGGCGTCGCTGAAAACATTCACTCGTTCACCACATACACACACCACCAGGAACCCATTTCACAATAAACGGATAAGGCGACAAACAATTTTGATCAACTCAGTGGACAACGTTTATTTTCCCACATCGCAATGAAATGAGGGGAGCATGGGGGCCAAAGAGTCGAGGATAGGATTCCTGTCGTATGACGAGGCCGTCAAGAGAGGTAAGCAGAAAAGCAACGGGCTAAATCCACATCAGTTGCGCTAGCTTAGCTAACTGTCAGGTTTTAGGCTAGCCCTTTAGATAGGAGGGCGTCCTGGCCACCCATTAAAATATAGCTACTGAAGTGGCTTTGGTTATTTGATAAAGTAAAACACCTGTTAAAAATAACATACGTCCTCTATGGAACCGCTAAGGTCCATTAGCCAATTTGGCATAAAACAATATCGGAAAGCCTCACGGAATTTAATTACGTCTAAACAAGTTTAACAATAGCTAAGACTGTATTTTCTGCTGTCGCCTTTCTACAAAATATACTATGTTTGGATGCAATAGGAAGCATTTCCGAGTAATTAAGACATACGTAATTTATAGCTGAACGTCGTTGTTTGAATTCCGTCCATCCCGAATTGGGTTATTCTTCTTAGCTAATATGAAAATATAGCTGACTGGTATTTTATGAGGCGTGTGCCTTCGCTGATAAGCAAGGTCATGTAAAAGTGACAGATGTTTGGACTGTTCTCGGCGTGACGTTCTGTCCATAGCTATTAAAGCGCTGATTGTGGGGCGAGTGTTTGCTAATCAGGAGGGATGGGCTGGCATTACAGTATGTGGCAAAACCGTTGTGCAGACAGACTTGATATGTGCTGACACTACAGTGTAACGCTTAGCCTAGCTCTTATCACCTTAGCTAGCTAGCTAACGTTAAGCTGTCAACATTAACCTCTGCTGCTACTAGCTAGCTTCGCGTTACTTGTCTAACGTTACTAGCTAGCTAGACAGTTGTTGTCAGTTAGCTAGCTAAGTGGCTACAGCTAACGCTATGTTCCCAGAGGAAAATGCCTCCAGGCTGTTTTTCTTAGGCTTTTTGAGAATAGCCATACGATATGGGCAACGTTATTGGAAGGGTTTTTGCTAGGCCAGTGGTTGGTTCTTGAGGGTATTCCAGGGGACCCCAGCAACAGGGCTGTGTATCGTTCATAATGTTTTTTGAACTGATACCAAGAATTTGTTACCGATTCCTGAAAGATACTTGTTTCAATACCAATTTTATTAAAATCCATTTTAACAAAGAAAAAAGACAACATTACGGCACACATGTTTTTTCAGCTCATTTACACCTATGTAATGCACAAGTCAAGTCTTTCAAAATACAACAACACACATATCTGTGCACAGAGTGTTTCCCAGCATGTCTCTACAAAGTGTAATTTTTGAGAGCCGTGACTACATCTTGGCACAAGCATGCTACATGCTTATTGGCTCATTGATGCTGATGACATTTATTCCTTAGGTATTGTATGACAAGACATTTTTTGATACTGTGGAGGCAATTTGGTCTGTGCCTAAAAGTATCTTCGGTAACTAGCTCTACCCAGCACCGTGGGGACTCATTTATTTTCACAATAATTCCATCAATAAGTAAAACAATGACAGAATGTATGACTAATGTGGTCATGGGTTTTATACACTTTCTGTAATAAAACATCTGAAAGCCAAAGTCCTATCATTTGGGGGACCTTTGGATGAAATCTTAACTAATTTGGCTCCATGGTCTTGGTCAGGTTTCTTCTTCTATATTGTACACACACAGGGCCAGATTGGGAGAATAATTCAGGCTGGGAATTTAACAACAGTCCAGGCCCACACATTCACAGCGTACTGTAACCTTTTCCTGTTTACTCTTATTAAGGCAATTCTAATGCTCAATTATGCCTAATAGATTATTGCAGGCATTCTTGGGTTGATGCCTTTTGTTACAGAGATTTAGTACAACATATAACAATTGTTGACCACCTAATAAAAATGGTCAAAAATACCACATCAAGACATTAAGGAACTCCACAGAAAAAAACATGCTGTGATTTGGTATTAAAAAAAAAACCTAGATTTGACAGATTTCTGTAAGAGTTTTTTCGGTGATTTGTTGGCAAGCAGTTCTGTTTTGAAAATAGCTCAGAACCCCCTTTTTGTCAGTATATCTAAGAAAGCAATTCATCCTCTGAATGCCCTGCGGTTATCATGGCGGTCACAACAGGTTACTTTATACAGGGAGGTCAAGTTTTACAGTAATGGATTTACTACTATGAAGTGGCTACAGTAACATCATCACACAGGAATGAAAGTCTCTCAGCTTTTCACTCACAACCAATTTATGAAACCCGAAGACTGTTTAGGGACCCCAGAATGCAAAAATATTCAAGCTTTAGCCTTAATGCCTCTTGTTTGTCTGTGTTTCTGTGTCTATTTTTTGTGATAAACTTTTTTATTTTATTTAAAGAGCCAAACGAAAGTGCAAAACATTGGTCCAGATGACAACACACTACACACGCCGAAGAAGGCACAGTGGACCTTTTCCACAGTCCTTCCTTGCAATCAAATGTTTCACTCTAAACAAAGAGGAAAGACAGGAATGAGGGAGACACAACAAACACAATAGCAAGAACGATGCCTGCAGCTCACAAACAAGACACACAGAAACAGACACAGACGAACACTAACAAGAGTCATTGACAGGGGGACCGGCACGAGACAAAAGGGACCAAACACACAGACAGAAGTGTGAAGGCCTCAGCCCAAATCTATAGCATGGATTTAAAGGATCCATCAATGCTGAGCCAAGTGTCCAAAGTCCTTCCCGGGGCTCCATGGAGCCATGGAGAGTTCCATATACACAACATCCAGAAAGGAAAGGGTCCAAGTACGAATAGACAAGTCATGAGGTGGTTCTCTTGGCCGCTGTAAATCCAGCAAAAATGGCATGTTTTTGAGTTTTAGAGAGCTGGAGGGCTGACAGATCACTCACAATCAAAACATTGACAGTTACCGGTGCAGTATCATTAATCAGGACAGATATTTGGGTTACAATATTGTGCCACAACTGACCAACAGGAGAGCAATCTCAGATCATGTGAAGATATGTACCTTGTGCTTTTATTGGGCAGAACTAGGGTTGGGTGCCTTTTGCTACCATTTTCGGACCAATGCTAGTCCCAATACTGGTACCTGAAATTCGGTTCCTGATACCCAACAATACTTTTTTGGTACTTTCCATTTCAGTTCAATTCCAAACCTATTTACTTAGAATATTATGTTATTTAATTAGAATATTTTACCCTGACAGAAATTAAACAAAAATAAAAATGAAACCCCTCCTTTTCTCCTCCAAACCCGTCCCTACAACCTATTAAATTGAATAATTTTTAATTTCTTATTCACTGTAACTTTTATTCCTGTATAATGATAAGCCTTTAGCCTGTTTTATCTTCATCATGACTGTTTTTAATTGCTCTGAAAGGGCAATTCAAAGTGCTTTATACAAAAAAAGTTAAAATTAATAATACAAATAAAAACAGTTGAAATGCAAGAATAAAAGTTACAGTGCAGTATAAGAAATTAA
>NC_045735.1:3071038-3071179 GCF_008692095.1 Etheostoma spectabile
AATGAACAACCATTTAAAGAAAGGCAACATCAAAAAGGAAGGTGTTCAGCCTTGATTTAAAAGAACTGAGAGTTGCAGTGGACCTGCAGTTTTCTGGGAGTTTGTTAAAGATATGTGGAGCATAGAAACTGAACTCTGCTT
>NC_045735.1:3071189-3071376 GCF_008692095.1 Etheostoma spectabile
AGTTCTGACTCTGGGGACAGAAAGCAGACTTGTCCTAGACAACTTGAGAGGTCTGGGTGGTTCGTAGTGTAGTAGAAGATCAGAAATGTATTTTGGCCCTAAACCGTTAAGTGATTTATAAACTAGCAAAAGTATTTTGAAATCTATTCTTTGAGGCACAGGAAGCCAGTGTAAAGACTTCAGAACT
>NC_045735.1:3071391-3071506 GCF_008692095.1 Etheostoma spectabile
AGTCTCTTGGTCTTAGTGAGGACTCGAGCAGCAGAGTTCTGAATCAGCTGCAGCTGTCGGATTGATTTTTTTGTAGGGAGAGCTGTAAAGACCCCGTTACAGTAGTCAAGTCTAC
>NC_045735.1:3071516-3071673 GCF_008692095.1 Etheostoma spectabile
AAGATGAAAGCATGGACAAGGTTTTCCAAATCCTGTTGACACATAAGTCTTTTAACCCTGAATATATTTTTAAGGTGATAGTAGGCTGACTTTGTAATTGTCTTTATGGGGCTGATAAAATTCAGGTCAGAGTCCATGACTACACCAAGATTTCTGG
>NC_045735.1:3071683-3072088 GCF_008692095.1 Etheostoma spectabile
TTGTTTTTAACATTGTTGTTTGAAGCTGAGCGCAGACTTAATCGTTCCTCTTTTGCTCCAAAAACAACCACCTCGGTTTTTCCTTCAGTTAATTTAAGAAAGTTGTGGCACATCCAAATATTGATTTGTTCAATGCACTTTGTCAGTTTTTGTATTGGACTATTGTATTGGACTATAGTCCCCAGGCTTATGTAAATTTGTGTGTTGTCCACATAACTTTGGTAACTTCTTTTATTGTTTTCCATAATCTGAGCCAGTGGAAGCATGTAGATGTTAAACAGAAGAGGTCCCAGAAGGGAGCCTTGGGGAACTCCGCATGTCATTTGTATGCTCAGATGTATAATTACCTATTGACACAAAGTAGTCCCTGTTCTTTAAGTAGGATTCAAACCAGTTTAGTACTGA
>NC_045735.1:3072098-3072643 GCF_008692095.1 Etheostoma spectabile
AAGGCCAACCCAGTTTTCCAATCGGTCTAGAAATATGTCATGGTCGACCGTGTCAAATGTAGCACTGAGATCAAGTAATACTAAGATTAAAATTTTGCCACTCTTTGTGTTAAGGGTGATGTCAATAAAGACTTTGACAAGAGCCGTCTCAGTGCTGTGGCGAAAAGGTATCAAAAGTATGAGCAATAATAGTCATTGTGCCGATTGTTGCTATTGCAGCACATCGGCAACCGCTTTAACGTAGATTTTCTTTAGGGCTTTATTATGTGGTGTCGGATTGGTGCATTATCTCCAGTACTTTCTGATACTGATACCAGCGTTTTAGGCAGCATCGGAGGCGATACCATCCATCCATCTTCGACCGCTTATCCGGTATCGGGTCGCATTTTTACCAATACTGGTATTGTAACATCTCTAGTTTGAACAAACTTTGACCCATTGACGTTCCTTTCATGGTGGTTTGGACCTCAAGATGATTGTCATTCCCACTCTGATGATCACATGTGAACACACACACACACACACACACACACACACACACACAC
>NC_045735.1:3072653-3074215 GCF_008692095.1 Etheostoma spectabile
CACACACACACACACACACACACACACACACACACACACACTCACAGGTGGTGGAATTATCCAGCCTTATCTGACCAGTCACATGGCAGCATTCTTTAAGCAGGCTCGACTGCCGCAACTATGTAGTCAGTTTTCCTGGAAGTTCACTCTTGTAGGACACCAACAATGGTCAGGGAACATCTTGTTGAAAAAGGTTAGGCTTTGATTTGTTCCTGTAGTAAACCCAAGGTCATTCAGTCTTCTTTCAAGACTCATTTTGCAGGGCGGAATATGCACTCTCTGCTAACATATTTGCATCTGCTTGTCCTGTTGAGCATATTCTAGAATAGAACAAACTTGGATCAGTGTCGCAAAAGCTCATGCATTGAAGAAACATGAGGTATGCTGAGGTTACCACACTGCTGCACTGACTGAATACATTTATGAATTTTGTCAACCTGAATAGGCATACAACAAATTTCAGCACCTACAGGTCTTTTCCACAATAAAGAAGAGTAAAATATTCAATTAGAGCACAGATTTGACAGACCTATGTTATGACGAGCCAAAACAGGAGGTGGATACAACACTGTACTATCCCAGAGGGGGATTGAGCTTCCAGGTTTTCTGAGGTAAAAGTCTGCTACCTTTTTAAATGTTAAATAAGAGGATGACTGAACATTTACTTGTATGGGAAAGAAAGAAAGAGAGAAACTGCCCCAGTTAATCATTGCTTGGTATGCAAAATTAGCATGTTTGATAACAATCAAAGGCAATATACTGTGTACATTACTTTAAGAGAAAAGTCAAATGAAGTCTAAATATTGAATCAGCTGAGTTGCTTGCAAGGCTAAGGGGAGTTAGAGGTCAAGTCAACTTTTTTGATACAGCCCATTTGATACATGATAAAATGCAACACAATGTGCTTTACATAAAAATGATTTTAAAAGCAAGTGCAAAAACAATTAGTGCAGAGATATTTAAGAAACCCTCAAAGACGTGTGCCAAGAGTGCCATACACTGTTTTGAAGAGTAATGTGTTTAACCTGCTTTAAAAAGGGTTCAGTGTGGAAGCCTCTCTCCATCTACTTTGGACATAAACACAGACAGCAGCATCTGTTGCTTGAGTTAGTACGAGGGATGGTTAAAAGACTTCTGCCTGTGGACCTGAGGGTTCTAGCTGGTTTATTTTTTTTTATACACGGGGGGTGAAATGTCATTTAGAGCTTTATAAACAAGTAGCAGAGTTTTAATGCAGAGATCTAAGAACAGGTACAATGTGCCATCCTTTGAATAGCAATTCACATTGGAGAAAGAATACTTTTAGAATCATCAGCTGACTGTATATCCCTGCAACACATCATGTCTGATGCTGTTTAAAGGTGCCCTGCCTCACATATTTTATTACTTTGTGGTAATGTTTGAAGTTCTGCAATGGACTCTGTAACATTTTTTTGTGGAATGAATGCATTGGTTACTTTGTTTCAAGCCATTCTAGTTTGGTATAGAAAGCCTGCAGGTAGACTCGGCTTGATTTCTACCAATTCTCATTGATATTCAACGAGCTAAGCTGCTTGACTCTG
>NC_045735.1:3074225-3077435 GCF_008692095.1 Etheostoma spectabile
AGCTAGCCAATGAGAGCCTGGCAATCAGCATCCTTTACCCAGCGCAACTGGGCTAGCTCATGAATAGTAGTGAGCTCAGGCAACATGATGTCAGACTGACCAGCTTTTGTAATTGGCCTGATTTCTCCGCTTATTTCTTTGCAGTGGCTAGAGCTGACAGAGGAGGTAGCAGTTCATTTTTTACATTCACAACATAACACAGACACATATGGACCTAACATGTATTTCAAAAAATGCAAGTAAAAACGATTTCTTTTGTGGCAGGGCACCTTTTAAATTAACCGAACTCCCGTCTGTCCTTGCCAGTGGTGTTATTGACTCACCTTAATGGTCATTCTGAAAAAATAGATTGTAGAGTAGTTGCATTGCGTGAGATGTTTTAACACCTGACAGTGTTACCTGTCTTCCATGTGAACATGCCAATAGAAACCCTGTTGTGAAGCTGGATATCTCAAACATAGCCCGACTACTGTATGTTGACCTTTTTGTTGCGAGACAGACCCCAGCTGAAACGTGTATATGTGTGTTCGTAAAGACAGGGCTGGGGAGGATATTTAAGTATATAATGCTTTTGAAACAGGCCGTATATCCGATGTATTTATAATTTTCTTATTAATCAGGTTCTACTTTGTATATTTTCCTAGACAGTCCCTGGAAACCTTCACCGGTTGACCACCCTGTGTTTCCTCTAGGTTGACTGCTTTGGCCTAATGTTCCAAATTTAACATTTTGAAGTTTCTTTAAATATTTGTCACTTACTTTTCCAAATATTATACAAATGCCAGGAGTTGACTTTTTATTAAAACAAAAATATGACTAGTGTGTTAACTGCATTCCAAATTAATCAGAGAACACACCTCCCAAGTTACTGTAACTGGTTGCTGACAAGCAATGTAGTAAAAGGCTATTTTTTTGTGGATGGAGTCTGGCGCAGTGCTTCCTCCACATAAAACACATCAGGGCTTCATTAAATCACTTCCAGCAAACTTCACAGAGAACAATGAGGGCAAACAGCATTCTGTTTAAATTGAAAGTTATCTGTTTTTTTTTATATAAAAACATAGCAGAAACCCTGGAATGGATATTTTTGGAGTTATCTTCGGCCTTAAAAAAACCTGACAGGGGTCTGTACATTTATAGGGAAATGAAATGCTCCCACCACATAGTTTAGTAATGCTTACAACCAGTAACAACCATGGCCATCACGCTACTCTAATTACTCTGACACACAGCCCAACAGTCACCTGAGAACTGACTAGCCTAACATTTCTGGTGACGTCAGCAGGCCTTATCAGACTAGGTGATAGACCGCTGCTTTGCATCCTTACCTTGTGCTCCCTGGTTTGTGGATGTAGATTTGCCTAATGCTACTGCAAAGGATTCCAGTTGGGTGTTTGCCATGGAAACATGGGCAGGCAGTTTTTTTTTATTTTTATGACTTGGGCAATATGTTAAAATCTTCAGACTGGCCATCGTCAGCTCAACCAACTGAAAATGAATATACTGGCTCTGCACACTGTTTTTCCCACTGTCTCTCTCAGCCAGTGCTGACTTGCGTTTTTAGCACTTTACAGAAATAAGCTTGTTTTCGAAAGCAATAAATTCAGTTCTATCTTATCTACCATTGCCTGTGTGAACTCGTTATATTCTGTTTTCTTTTCGGGTGCCTTATCATATTGGTCGTGTTGTAAGTAGCTGTTATATCGGCTTGCAGAGGTTGTACGTAGCAATTTCCACCCTCATTGTTGCTCCCATAATAGCATCCATTATAGCTTTGACTTAGTAGGAAAAGGCAACACAGCTTTATTTATAAATAAGGCACTTGAAAGTGCTTTACATAAATTATTAAGAGCAGCTGAAAAACATTCATTAAAGAGAATATAACAACAGCTAAAATAGAATAAGACAGGTAAAAAATACAAGAAAAGTTACAATATGATAGGGCTGAAAGATTTTTGGGGGGGGAGATTTAATTGGGATTTTTCAGCCAGATATCACGATAAAATTTGCAAATTATTTTTTTTCTTCTTTCTTTTTTTTCTTCTTTTTTTTTTAAAGTTCAATGTTCACTGTGTAACAGATAAAAAATGTCATGGGGCATTACAATATGAGACACCATCAAAACTGCTCTATATTGTTATGGAAGGATGAGAACATAGATATGACTTGCTAGCAATAAGTGTTTTTGTTTTAATAAGCATGGCACATTGGACAGTGAAACAGGACATTTATCACAAAAGCAAAAGTCAAAATAGTAAAAACAATTCCAATAAAAAATATCAAAACTTTCCTGTAAACAGAAATTTCTCATCTGCCTCAGTTCAATAGCAGCAGCACCTTTTTACCATTTTAAATAAAGTAATTACAAATAAAGAAAAATCCACTGAAATAGGACATTTCTGGAAGCAATCTGTGATATGTAGCCACATTCCAACATTTAGCTTGTGAAAAAAAAACAGTAAATACAATATAAAAAAGAGGAATAAAAGCTGTTAGTCCAAATGTTACACCAACCATTTAAATTAATTTGATTAATTGCAATCGTCACGATTAGCTAATTGCATTCTTTATAATCTCGATTGGGATTTGAATACGGGTTATCGTTCAGTGCAGTGTAAGAAATTAACAGATACTTGATTTAAAAAAAGGCACTATCAAAAAGAAAAGTCTTGAGCCTTGATTTAAAGGAACTGAGAGTTGCTGCGGAGCTGCAGTTTTGTGGGAGTTTGTTACAGATGTGTGGAGCATTAAACCTGAATGCTGCTTAGTTCTGACTCTGGGGGCGGCATGCAGACCGGTCCCAGACGACCTGGGAGGTCTGGATGCTTCATAATGTCGCAGCAGATCAGAAATGTGTTTTTGGCAATATTGGCAATTTGACAATATGTTTGAGAAGCACCGTCGTTACTAATAACGTAGTATCACATTGCCAGACCTTCCTTCTCAGAGCTGTGGAGGAGGGTCTGGCTAGTCCACACAGCATTCCGAGATAGGAGAAAAACGTGCTCTGCTTTATTGGCATTTCTTGAAACCAATCACAATCGTCTTTGGCGGAGTTAAGTGCCGGCCAGAGCCACAGTGCCGCTGCAAAATAGCCTCGGGAAGGAATATGTTTTTGTGGAATGTGTGTACGTTCATTTGTTTTAGTCATGCAACGGAAAACTCAGGTTGGACAGAAAGTCTAGCTAGCTGTCTGGATTTACCCTGCAG
>NC_045735.1:3077445-3080257 GCF_008692095.1 Etheostoma spectabile
AGCAGTTAACCATAGTCCTCAGAAATCCACCGGAGTATAAAATGCCAACACAAAGGAAGCGGAAGGTAACGGACATCCAGCGGAATTATAGGCAGCTCCTGAACAATCCCGGAAAATAGAACCACGTCAAGATAGACTACTAATAACGTGAACATTGGCTCTGTTCTGTTAAGCCGTTACAGTGAGCCAGCATGCATAATACCAGGACCATGAATCTGAAGCAACTAAATGGAATTCAGCCATTTATTTATGTTTTTTACACCTGTGCTTTTCCTACTGTGACATGTCAGAATATCTTGTGAAAAGGCCTTTCACGCAGCGCCATTGGCCTGTAAAATAATGACAACAATTGGAATAATTTGGTTTCATTTTGAAACTTTGGGAATTTCAAAATTTGAACTTTCTTTAAAAGACTTAACTGCATTTAGGCTAATTATTATTGTTTGATCATTAATTTCTTCCATCTTAAGCCTGTAACAATTATTACATTTTTTTTTTTTACGTAATCGTGGTTTCTTTGTTTAATCGCAATTAATTGCTAACATTAGCCAAGGTCTTAAGAGGTATGACTGTTTATGGAAATTGTTGATTTTGTTTAGATATGCCAAATTGTAAATAAATAAAGGGATATTGATATAATCTTACATAATATGGGTCACATAACAGTGATATAACCAAAAAACGGTATCCCAGAATTTATGCCTGTCTTTAATTTGTTTGAAAAAGGTGTAAATAAGTAAATGTTTTTAAATTTGACTGAAAGAGACAATTAAATTGTTAATCATCATTATTTCCAGAAATTACTGTCACTGGATTTTACAGCCTCAGCAACAAACAAAGCCTAAACAGAGGGGATTACAGTATCATTATTATGAGGATTTGTAGAATCATTTCATAATTAGCTCTACAGTTAAAATTAAGACAGTGCCTTGTTTTATATCGTTTTTCTCTTTCCAATCCCATTTAACAGCAGCCTCATGCTGAATGTTTAGTGTCATGCCTGCATGTTTTAATGAGCTTTGTAACAACGGCACTCCCTGTTTCTTTCTACCTGCTGCGTTTCTGTTGACAGTTCACCATGACTGAAAGGTCACCGTGGCTCCTGTGAGTTCCGTATTTGCATGCTGCTCCAGACGCCTCTTTGCTCCCTGTCTGGGTGTCTCCAGTCTCGGTGATAGCAGCAGGCTAGCAGACCCAGCTTCTTTCGTAGGACAGCAAACATTAAGTCACAGCAGGAGGCTATGCTGGCTGCTACTCTGCTACCATGATACTTTAGTAGGGTGGTCTAACACAAAAGACCCGCTGTGTGTGTGTGTGTGTGTGTGTGTGTGTGTGTGTGTGTGTGTGTGTGTGTGTGTGTTTTGTGTGTGTGTGTGTGTGTGTGTGTGTGTGTGTGTGTGTGTGTGTGTTTTGTGTATCTGGCAATACCTATTGTATGTTATGGTCCCAGGCTTTGTCTGAAGAGTGTGTTTGGAAAGTGTGTTGGGGCGGTTGCGGAGATCAGACCCATTGTTTGCTCTGCATTGAATTGTAAGTATTGCAGTTAATGCAGCCCAGTGTCCAACAGTACGTCCATTGCATCTCAGCATTGTCAATACACAGTGTTCTCTATAATGTGGACTGTTCTGTGTTCTTTCCCCATTTCTCCATTTCATTGTAACATTTTGCTATTATCTGGTAGTACTATTTTGTGATCAAGTTTGCTCTGTAGTATAACAGAACCCTTCTCACTAATTCACAAACTTCTTCTTTTCCTTTTTTTACGTGCTATTTGGATTTTCAGGAACAGTGCCTTCATATGTTGCTGTCTAACTTGATTCATTTCTTCTGCCTGACTCTTGTCAGAAGAAATGAGAGCCAGCTGAGATTGTAGTTGAATCTCATACATTTAAAGTTGTCATGCTGATGAAGAAGTATACAGGTGGGAAAAGATGAGTGTTTTCAACATTGATTATTTTTTGATGATTGTTTTGTCTGTAGAATGCCCATCACAATTTCTCCGAGCCCTGTTGGTCATCTTCAAAAAGCCTTTTTTTTTTTACACTGACATTAAATGGAAAATTTAGCTTTTTTTATTGTAGATGACTTGAATGGAAATTCAAATGTCATTATTACTGTTGATTGGTTTTCTGGCCCTCAACTAACAGTTAATTAATTGTTATGATACTTCCACATGCTGTGCCAAGTCTGGAACATTCCCACAGGCCCAGTCAAAAAGATTCAAATCAGACAAAGCTACATTGAGTTATAAGAGAAATCTCACTTGGAGATTACTTGGTTGAATAAATGGAAACCAATCCGTAGCGTCAGCAAGAAGATTTGTTTGATTCACTTCACAAATACTATTAATAGAATATGTAATGTGCTCTAATGGAGTTTCAGTGGAAACTAAACTCAAACGTTTAATTTCCGGGTCTTTTATTCTTGTATTTATTATTTTGTTTCTGTACTCGACTTGCTGTCCCGCACAGTCTGCCCTGTGCTGAATTGCTGCAGAGCTCTCCGCTTATTTGTTTTCCCTTACGTTGCTTTTATAGTTTAAATAGTTTTGAAACCAGTACTTTTACACTTTTAGTAAAAAGCTTGAGTTGATACTTCAGCTTCCACCGTAGTCTTTTTAACCCTTATGTTGTCTTCCTGCCAAAATTAAAAATCAACTCTTTACATCGATGTTAAGCTTTTTCTTACGTTTTTGTCCCATTTTTCAACACTTTTGGCGCTTTTTTTCAATGTTGGTCACTTTTTTTGACATTTTCAACACTTTGTAACACCAACTTATTAACTTTAGTTTTAAAATGTATGGTCAAGAAAC
>NC_045735.1:3080267-3080433 GCF_008692095.1 Etheostoma spectabile
AGGAACTTATACCTAATGTTTGAGTTAGAAAAGCAGAAATCAGGAATTATTTAGACTAAAACGAAAGGAATGGATGGTGATGGATAATCACAGACTGGAATATTTCAACTCATACTCAATACTATTTCAAAACCACTTCAATTTGTTTTCAAATGCTATAAAATTG
>NC_045735.1:3080449-3082917 GCF_008692095.1 Etheostoma spectabile
ATTAATGAAAGTAGAGATTTGTACTTGCCAAAGAGCATTGTGTAGAATCAATCATGTTGTTTTGGGGAATTAAAAAGAACATTAATATAGGAAAATGGGTCCATTTGACCTGAGGACAACATGAGGGTTAAACCCTAGTATCTATCCTTCCAGCTGAGTAAGGAATGTGAATACTTTTGATCAGGGAGAAGAGCTTTAACTAGGGAGGTGACCAATCACCCAATGGTCACTCTTACAGACCTCCAGAGTTCTTCTGTGAAGAGAGGAGAACCTTCCAGAAGGATGACCATCGCTGCAGCACTCCACCAATCGGGCCTGTATGGTAGAGTGGCCAGACGGAAGCCACTCCTTAGTAAAAGGCACATGGCATCCTGCCTGCAGTCTGCCAAAAGGCACCTGAAAGACTCTTAGACCATGAGAAACAAACTTGTCTGGGATAATGAGACAAAGATCTTGGCGTGAACGCCAAGCGTTAAGTTTGGAGGACACCAGGCACCGCTCATCACTTGGCCATTACCATCCAAACAGTGAAGCATGGTGGGGGCAGCATCATGCTGTGGGGATGTTTCAGCAGCAGGAACAGGGAGACTAGTCAGGATTGAGGGAAAGATGAATACGGCAATGTACAGAGATACCCTGGAAGAAAACCTGCTCCAGATCGCTCTTGACCTCAGACTGGGGCAACGGTTCATCTTTCAACAGGACAACGACCCTAAGCACACAGCCAAGATATCGAAGCAGTGACTTCAGGACAACTCTGGGAATGTCCTAGACCGGCCCACCATAGCCCAGACTTGGATCCCATTGAACATCTCTGGAGGGATCTGAAAATGGCTGTGCACTGACGCTCCCCATCCAACCTGATGGAGCTCGAAAGGGTCTGTAAAGAGGAATGGGCTAAACTGGCCAAAGATAGGTGTGCCAAGCTCGGGGCGTCATATTCTAAAAGACTTGAGGCTGCTATTGCTGCCGAAGGTACCACAACAAAGTATTGAGCAAAGGCCGTGAATATTTATGTATATATTATATTTTCGTTCTTCATTTCTAATAAATATGCAAACATTTAAAAAAAAAAAATTATTTCATGTTGTCATTATGGGGTATTCTGTATAGAATTTTTGAGGGAAAAATTAATTGGCATAATATTTTGGAATAAGGCTGTAACATAACGAAATGTGGAAAAAGTGAAGCGCTGTGAATACTTTCTGTATGCACCGTATAGTGGTTCGACTCCGACCTGGGTCCCTTTGCTGCATGTCACCCCCCCTTTCTCTCCCCTTTCCTGTCTTATGCTGTCCTGTCAAAATAAAAGCCTAAAATGCCCAAAGAATTGCCCAAAAAAGATGCAATGGTTAATGGGAAACTGCGTTTCAGGATCACTCACATTTAAACACTTTAATCTTTTTACCAGGGTTCTAAATCAATTTAAATTAGGGCTGGGTAACAAACTATAATGAAAACCAGCAAAGCTTTTTGTTTGAATTAATTAATTATTACTCAATTTTAAAAGTTTTATTATTGTCAGTGGGCCTTTTGATTTATGAAGTTTTAGTGGCATCCCCAATAGTGCCTCCACATCTCTACTGGCCCAACCAACAGCACATATCATAGTGTGCAGCTGGATCTGGAAAACTCCATTAGTGTTTGATCTCGATGTAGTGACAATATAGCTGCTGTGTTTCATTGCAGCAGCAGAGCAAGCGAGATGATTGTTGCTGCTGGAACTCATAGTGTTACAACTCACTGTTGCATAGCTTTGACCGGAAGTGGAAGCATTTACCAGAGGGCAGCAGAGGACAAATGGATGTGTATTGTTAGAAGTGCTGCTGATGATTACATCTCTGTACAAACAAAAGGGAAGTCACAGGGAAGACCCTGAACTCTTCTGATTCTGTGCGTATGCGTGTGTTTGCCTAGTAAATGTGTGTGTTTAACCAACTGTATCACTCTTGTAGCTAGGAGCAAAGTCACGCTGAGGTGTTTGGCATTCATTTCTCACAATCATATAACAATTTTTAATAAGCTTTTCTGACTATAAAGATTAGCAAAAATGGTGTCTGGACCTAAAATGCCTAAAAAAAAAAAAAGAATTTACTTGTGTGGTAAACAATGAGTGGTGCATGGAAGAGGAAGTCTTGTCCTGCTGAGTGCTGGCTACACCAGAGCCCCAGAATTATTACCCGTTGCCACTAGAGGCTAAATTGTCAAACGGATAGCTACTGGGGGCCGATATTGGTCTCTAACTGACTGAAACATAGTTGGCTGTTGATGGCATCCATGTCCAACTGTATTTTGATTGTTAACAAATCAGCTGTGTGGCTATTACATTTAATTCCTGAAACCTGTTGATCATGGGGTGTGGACATATGAAAGCTGCAAACTCTTTTCAGATGTCACCACAGTAGGTCTAGCTGTGTGTGTCTGTGTCTATGTCTGTGTGTGTGTGTGTGTGTGTGTGTGTGTGTGTG
>NC_045735.1:3082927-3084861 GCF_008692095.1 Etheostoma spectabile
TGTGTGTGTGTGTGTGAGAGAGAGAGAGAGAGAGAGAGAGAGAGATTAAAATGTAAGTAAGTAAGCTGTGAATATGTGTGCAAGACTGCCACAACAGTTGCATTATTGTTCCACAAGTACCCTGTTTTAAGCAGCTTGTCTATTAAAGGCAGCATCCTGTCACACTATTTTTCTGTTGTTTCACCCGAAACACAAAAACCAAAACATTCTTTACCCTTTTCCTAAACAAATGCATTGTTGCATATAGTTACGATTAACTTTTCTAGGAACTTTGAGGTTTCTGCTGCTGAAAATTCCACGTGGAATGGAACGGAAAGGAATCTGGTCAATGACATCTTGTTTTTCCAAAAACAATGTCCTAGTTACTCAGCATGACTCTAGTCTATATTTGGTAGAAATTAGGGATGAATTATTACATTGTAGTAAACACAAATTGTTTTTCACTTTACTACTTTCTGTGGGTCCTGTTAGTTGAGAGTTTACAGATAAAAAAAAAAAAGAGGAACCAAAGCATACCATGTTTGCTTATAATGTTCTATAATGTTGTTTCTGTTCCTGTCTTTCTCTCTCTAGTCACTGATGTGGAGTTGAAGCGGCTGAAAGATGCCTTCAAGCGAACCAGCGGCCTCACCTATTACATGAACCAACAGTGCTTCTACAGGGAAGTGCTGGGAGATGGAGTTCCACATAAAGTTGCAGAGGTAAACCACAGTGATGTCACAACATGTACTATTAACCATGATGGTTACTCCAAAGTGGTAGTTACAGTGAAATGGTGAATGCTGTTCAGGTTGCCACTAACAATAGGTTAGGTTACGTCACGTCAGTCCTACGCACAAGAACGCTCATGGGTGAAAACGTAAACATATTTTATAAAATGTGCCTTTCGTTTTGAAGGTGATGGTATTTTTGGGGCTTAAGAATGCAAAAAAGTGAGAAAAAAATACTCCACCATCACGTTCCCGTCTAAAGGGTTAAAACGTATAAGTGTGAAGACAGCTGTGTGGAGAGAGACAAGAAAACGTTGTTCAGGTAGTTTGCTGTCACGGAGTAGCCTACAGAAATAAATGCTCCTGTTGTCTAAAAGATTTTCAGTCAACATTTAAATGATTTTGACAATGTGGATAAGGTTGTTATAGTTCGATGACCAAATGTAGCCTATTCATTTGAGCCAGAGTAGGAGTAAATGCGGAATAAAAAGTGATAACGCGTTTTCTCTTCATATTGTTTCCGTGTAAACATAGCACTAGTCAAGCATCCACTGTCCCCTGAGATAAAGATAGCTCACCCTGTAGAAAGGAGGTCCAAAATGAGGGTTATTTTGCTTTATTACATAGCGTGGTTGAATTCTAAGGCATTTTGCCTATGTCTGTTATTTTCTTGATAACAGACCGTTTGCTAAGTATAACACAGCGTTGCCATGCATAGCAGAGCGTTGCCATGGACCCAATTCTGTTCACTCTGGCGGACAGGAGCTATCAATCCACTGGAAGAAGTCCAGATAATTTATCAACTGTGGCAAAAAGTAGGTAAACGTTGACCAACTTCTGTCCTCCAATTCAAGCAATGACAGCAGATCTGGTGAGCGCCTAAAGCTACATCTTTAAATACGGTCTATACGCATTAACTTCAGCAGTAGGGACATCAACGCTAATTAGTTAGCTCACATTGCAACACGTTTAACCTTACAGGTGTGTCAACCAAGGGGGTAAGCCTCTCCTCTCTAAGCGGAGAGCTCCTTTGACGCCATTTTAATGCTAACAAGCCATCACCCGCCATTAGGATCCCATTGACTGCCGTTCATTTTGGCGCCACTTTGACAGCAAATAACTTTACATCTGAAGCGTTAAAGATTCTATTTGTCCGTTGTTTATTTCTAAAGAAACACAACAATGTAGAAAAGGCTCCATTACCTTGTAGCTCACGTTATGGCT
>NC_045735.1:3084871-3085217 GCF_008692095.1 Etheostoma spectabile
CATTTTTGTAAAAATAGGCTAACGATTGTGCCAAATAGCAAGCGACGTTCTGTTGCATAGTCGACAAAACACCGTATTGTCAGGAGAAGCTCGCAGACCGTTTTGACGTCCATTAGCTGTTTAGGTTTAATTACCAATGTTAACTAGCATGTTAGTTAGCAGTGATTAGCCTGTGTCTATGTTGTCTCCTAACATATACCTATGCTCTCTGTCTCTGCTGATTGGGATAAATTGAGATTTCTCTTGGCACAGCTACCAGAAGACTTACAACTTTCAGACACATTGCCCATGTCACAGCTACATTGTCAAGCTCAGTTGGAGGCTGCGCAGTAACGCCTAGCCATCA
>NC_045735.1:3085227-3089908 GCF_008692095.1 Etheostoma spectabile
GAAAAGTGCTTCTAATATCCTTCACTGGTCTCCGTCCTGAACAACGAGATCTGTTGGTCCATTTCTTAAACTGTCTATGGTGTCAACATGCAGCAGCTGTGCAAAAAGTAAACTAGATGAATGAGGACGTAAACGTCAACATAAATATTTCCAAAGAAGTCCCATTTACCTTGTCTTACTTTACTGTCAATGGAAATGTTCAGTTTAACGTGGATTAGAGGAGTTGATAGCTTGCTAGCTCACTACGCTTCAGCTAATGTGTCAGTTCCTGCAGTGATTTAAAACAGCAGCTGGGTCATTTGTCCACCTAGCTATAGCTAGCACACAGCCCATAAGGGGGATAAAAATGCGTGACTGGATCGGTGGCTTTTGCCAGAAATATATTTGCTACAGGAGGGGGAGCTACTGTGGTGCTGATTGACAGACAGGGTTGCATTAAACAGCTACAGAGTATTATAACGGACTATTTTCTTTAGCAGAATCAATACAATCCTATTTCAATCAATGAACTCCTTTTATAAATCAATATTTTGCGTCAAATTATTGAAATATTTGGTAAGTAGCCATGTAATAAGTGGGTTAATGTAGAGCGAGGCGGTTGTTATAGCGAATCCAACCCCTTTACCCTGGTTGTATTCGCTATAACAACCGCCTCGCTCTACATTATCCCTTATAGAAAGTAATCCTTAACTTTAGACAAATTGGAGAAGACTTACAGTAGGTAGTTACATTGAGTGTGTTGTGAGACATAGGGATCAATATTGGACTGGATAGCAAGACAGATATTTTCCTAGCAGAGGATATAGTGACTCAGTCACAACCGATTATTTTTGCCTGGAGCTCTGCTGTGTCCTTCTCCCCTAACTAAATGCCATACATTCAGAGAAAGGATCAATCACAGATACTGGAGGTCGATCATTGGATAATAATAATAATACCAATTTTTTAGCTGCAGGTTTTTCTTCCTGATAGTCTTACCCAGCACAATGTCCAGCCCCACATACCACAGGACTTAATGTTACCATGCAAAGTCTTTAATATTTCCTTAATGTCACATATTTTTAGATCATGATCAAGCATCAGTTATGGAGATTGGCAGTAGGAATAGCATTGGACTGAATCTAGGTTCTTGTAAGCTGTCCTTGTATAGATCAAAATTTGTACTTACATCACATACATAATTGTGTTATTTTCAAACCACTAATAAGAATAACTATCTGAGAATGCTACTTTGCATATTCATCAATGATGGAAGGTGATGAAGGCATGAATTAAAGCAGTTCTTTAGTTGCTTATCAAAGTGTTAAAATACAGCCTTTAGGTGTCTGACTTACTTGAGACCACGTTATATAAAACAATATGTGATGCCTTCAATTCCATGCACATCTCTGGCTGCCATCCTCAATTCATAGAATGGCAGTTACATAGATACCTCCGCCTTAGATTGTAACAGGCTGAGCTTTTTATCTTACTTTTCAATGTTAAAATTCACAGGTGAGAGCGGGTATTCTTCCTGTGTCCATTAAAGATGGCAGATTCCAAAATATTAAGGAGGAAAACAGGTTGTTTGAGCAGTGGGATTTGGGATCTGGAAAGTGAGTCAATGTACGAGTTAATTTTCCACGAAAATGACACCAGCATCTGCTGTTACACTTAAACACAGTGTTTACTGCGGCTGAGGAGGTAGAGCGGGTCACGGTTCAATCCTCAGCTCTTTCTGTTCTCATGTGCTTGAGCAAGTTAAGACAAAAATGCTATATAAATGCAGTCCATTTACCATTGAAGACTACAGCATGTTTGTCTCAGCATCTCTGCTTCCCATGGTAGCAGTTACTGGGGAGATTGCAGTCCAGATCTAAGGTTACTGCAGGTCTCTTCAAACAGAAACATGGCTGCTGCACATTCTGACAGTTAAAAGAGAGATGAGCCTAGTCAGTCAGTCAGTTAAGACACAAACATGTTCTTTTTAATTTTCAGAAATCTCAGTGACACTTTTTTAAAGTCTATCTTGCATTAAAACACATTCCTCATTTGATTATTTGTTTGTGATCATGATGATGATGATAATCATTTTGAAATGATCAAAGCTAATTTATATATGTATACAGTTGCTCTCCGGACTCAGGACTGTGCCCCAGCACCCCCTGCCCCTCTCTTTTTTTTTTTCTTCTCTGCACTACCTACACTTTATATCTTTGACTTTATATTTTATATTTTTGATATTTTATAATGTTATCTTATATTCTCATATTTTTTGTGTCAACGCTGTAAAGGGATTGCTTTAATCTCGTTGCACAAGTACCGTGTGCTTGTGTGTAATGACAATAAAGGCATTCTATTCTATATACCGATTCAGTGATCCTCAACTTTATACAGACAGCATATATAAAGCTTTTTGATTGATTGGATAAATAAAGAATCAATGCTTCTAACAGGAGACAGCTCAGATTTGAATGGATTTCTTTAGCTGATGGCAAAGTGTCACACATGGTGTTTTACCTTTTTAAAGGATGTGCTTTTAGGTAATGGAGCTCAGTGCCACTGCCAGCTAAAATTTTCAGTCAGATATGTTTTGGTATATAGATATAGTTTCCAGTAAACAGGAAAAATACACTCAAGAAAATCTGGAATCTGGAGAATGATGTTGGAAATCCTGTTACTTGAAACAAAAACATATTGATTTAATTTGGCTCCTCATCCTAGGAGTTCTTTTGAATAAATGCATTTGAGCAAATTCAAAGAAACCAATTTAGATTTGGGGATTTTTCTCTTTTGTTTGGGTTCTCTCCATGTGAGACAAAATCCTTTTCCCCTACCCTGTCTTCAGTCTCCTCTGGAAGGCTTCTCCTTCTCGCTTTGGCTTTTCTTGACACGTGGGGAGATGTTTCAAACTTCATGGCAGTTCTTTGGAAAGACCTGGACTGAGGCACTCTAGTTAAGATTTTTAATTTAACTCCTGCTTTCAATGGAATAGAATTTATCTTTCAGCAGGGACAAAACTCCCTGGTAATTTGCTCCAACCAATGGCTCTGGGGAAAAATATTTTTAATTGGTTATGTAATGCCTCCTCAGACACTTTCACCCAAGAAGAAGCATATTTCTTCTTCTTTTTCAACAATGCTGTGAGACTCTGATTACCTGCCTCTATTTCATCTCGATCTCTGTCAGACTGGAGAGTATCGGCTGGTTCTCAAAATCTTTCTGGCATTTAATTCTTGTATCACTTACCCACTCTCTTGAGTGCTTCCTTTGTTCTCTTTCTTACTCTGTCTTCCTTAAAACATAATTCCCCATTTCTAATTTCTTTGTGTGTGCCTTGGGAAGATAAATAAACACAGAAAGAGAGAGAGAAAGAGATTATGGTTCAACCAAAACATACCCACATGCAAAACCTTCTTGTAAAATGATACCCTGTGTTACAACTCATCTGCCAGTATGTCCGCTGTTCTGTTGTCAAAGTGTACATTTTGTTTGGGAAATGTCCTCACACAAAGCCTCTCATTCTCAGCTCATAGCTTCATAATGGGCTTCACGTTATATAAACTTCTGCTCAAAGGTTGTCTTAATTGCGTCTGCTTTAATGGATTGTAGTAGATTTTCCAGAGGCTTGTGCTGCGAAGCAAGATTTGGCGTTAACGAGGTTAACTTCACGTTCAACCCAGAGTTTTCTGTATCGCGACGCTGGATCACTTGTTACCGGATTAAATCGCCGTGCCAACACCTAACCTGGTTGAGAGCAGGTTATGTTGGAGATCAGAGATCAACCGATGTTAACGCACCGCCTACTGACCAGTCAATACTCGGTTGATAACAACGGTGACCGTTGTTAGAAGATCTGCCTGAGAGAGAGAGAGAGAGAGAGAGAGAGAGAGAGAGAGAGAGAGAGAGAAGAAGAGAGAGAGAGAGGAGAGAGAGAGAGAGAGAGAGAGAGAGAGAAGAGAGAGAGAGAAATTCCTTGATGGGTATCTTTATGAAAGATGGATCAATTTTAAGCGGATGGAATTATGTATAGTAATCAGCATATTTGTTTTTTATGATGATAAAATATTGATTCATTTAAATGGAGTCTAGTGGGTTTGGTGATGTTGATTTCAATTAATAAATATAAAAACATATTCAAATGTTGGCTGAGTGAGTTTAGCCTACAGGATTGCGTATATGCTGTGGGCTTCTGGAGCAGTGGGTGGAATTATTATGTCTTAATGTTTTTTATTTGCTCTCAGATTGCTTACCACTGCCAGGGTTGCAAATGAAATAATAGGCTAAAGCAACAACAGTTTATGGAAAGAACAAGTGTAATTATGGTCAAATCTTGTGCCTGACTGATGAGGAAGTGATATTGATAAGCGTTGTAATTCATGCATTTACAGCGTCTGCTTTTTTGCCAGCTTTCCTTCCTGTGTAAGGAAGCAGCGACTGTATTGCGTTTTGTGTGTAAAACTGTGTCTGTGTTCTTCATATTTATTTAGAATTATAGTTTGCTCTTCTTATGTAAAATATGCGGCTCAGGTAGATGTTTGTGATCGTTCATGCTGTGCAAACATCGCCTCTTTTATGTGAACGCTCACGCTGCTGGATTGGGAAACCCCGGGTTGATTGAACTAGTTAACCACCGTCGTGACACGGCTTATGCGGGACACGGTAGTTAGAGTTAGTGAAGCCGGGTAACTGAAAGAAATCC
>NC_045735.1:3089918-3117246 GCF_008692095.1 Etheostoma spectabile
GATCTTGATTTGTAGTACAGGCCTCAGGTACTAATGAAGTTGTATCAAAACCTTTTTTATTTTCTGTGAATCACAATTACATTGATGTAGAAATTAGAAAATGCTATTGTCAGACTCACTGGTGACAGCTGATGGTAAAATCTGTTCTGATGCAACAGGCTTGTCCCTCAAACACATGTCCCTGTTGTAGGTGCTGCAGTAAATGAATGGACTTCTGCTAAATTGCTGATTATGTAGAAGACAGTGTGAACATGAGACGATCACTGTACAGACTGAAAACAAATTTCCCCAGTGGACAGTAAATACTATCTTAGCTATCCGTCTAGCTACCTACCCACCCGGTTGTCGTTTTTGTCCTGTGTATTTTATGTGTTTTAGGTGATCTACACCTCATTTGGAGGCTCGCCTAAAGGGCTGCACTTCAACAATCTGATCGTGGGGCTGGTGCTTCTGACCAGAGGACGCGATGAGGAGAAGGCTAAGTGTAAGTTGTTTCTGATGAGTTTGTAAGTCTGTGTTGATGCTGTCAGTGGTGGAATGAATTAAAGTGCATTTACGCAAGTACTTAAGTACAAATTTGATGTACTTTTACTTTACTTGAGTCTTTTCTTTTCATACCACTTTCTACTTCTACTCCACTACATTTCAGAGATAAATATTGTACTTATTACCCCACTACATGAATCTGACAGGTTTATTTACTAGTTACTTTACAAATTAAGATTCTTTTTGCACACAAAACACATTTGGTTTATAAGATATGTTTTATTTTAAATTAAACTACTCATTAATATAATGCTCTACAAGTACAACTGAAATGATTAGCCAAATAAACAGTTGATTGACATAACTGTTTTGATTGTTTCCTGTTTATAAAATGTAAGGATTTTTCTGCAATGAGTACTTATAGCCTTCTTTTTATACTTAAAGTACATTTTCCTGGTGATACTTACATACTTTTACTTAAGTAATTTGTGCCAAAATACACCTGGGAAGGGACTTGTTCTGATTGTCTGACTTAGACCTTGTTGTAGAAAAGTAAAGAAGGACCTTACTATGTTTTAAGGTAGACATAACTTCATTGGTGTTTGAATTATGCTCCTTCCTTGTTGAATTACTTATTTCATTGTTTAACAACCATCAGCTCTGTTTCTCTCTGCTCTGCCTCTCTCTCTCTTTCTCTCTCTCGCTGTGTCTGTCTTTCTCTCTCTCTCTCTCTCTCTCTCTCTCTCTCTCTCTCTCTCTCTCTCTCTCTCATTCTGTTCTGATGGCTACGGTTGATGTGTTGCAGGCAGACTATTCAATCAAGATGTTATTACTGACGTTATTATTTCTTACTGCTGCTACTTGCAAGAGGCCTGTCTTTCTGTGATAAGGCCAAACTCTCTTCTGACACTTTGTGTGTGGGTTTGTGTGTGCATGCTCACAGACCTCTTCAGCCTGTTTGCCAGCGATCTGGGTGGATATGCTGCCAGGGATGATATAGAAGCGGTTCTGCAGGTCCTGGATGGAGAAATCCCGGCCTCCCTCAAGAAGTGCTTCAGTGATGTAAGCAAACGCCACAGCCTGTCTGTCACCACATGGATACGCATATCAACATTTACAACCATACAGGTCAAATGTCTCATTAACTCATTTTGGACTTAATAAAAACTACAACATGTGAGCTAAAGACTGATAACTACTGCATGTAGCCTCATTATCTCATTGGCTAATAATAATTGGGTTGGTTTTCATCATTACGGTCACACACTCTTATTACAGCTATTGTTACACGTTTACCACATGGAGCCAACTCAACAAAGATGATGAAGTTTGACAGTACATTGAGTTATTCTACTGGTATAAAAGTGCCTTTCAAATCACAATCCACTGCAGACAACCACTGTACATTCAACACAATAAAGTATAATCCACACTGTTAGACAACATTAATAGTAGGCATATCCCAATTAAGTTTTTTTGGTGATCCAATACATGCTGTAAATACATGTATTATGGTTAAATATGTATCTGACAAATTGTAACAACAGCTGTAGCCTACTAATTTGGCCCACCTTATTTCTCACAAGCTGCCGGATCCAGGTCTTGATTTAAATCTCAGTAGTTATAAATATAGAGTTTGATTGGGAGAATGCGACTCCTGAAACTGACAAGACATGATCAGCTAGAGAGAAGACGTATGTCTCAGTTGGAGATATTGGAACTACAAAAACACTCAGTCCACTCTCGGTTGTACAGTGGTGTTAAGAAAAGCTTCTTTTTCCTCATTTGGTAGAGTACAGCCAAGTTGTATTTAGGCCAGCAATTAAGTTACTCACAGGATTATTATTAATCATTGACAGCTGATGCAACATCATACCGGCGACGTTTGCGATGGCAGAACAGCCTTGGTAGCGCAGCTGGGATGCAGTCGCTCTTCAAATGCAGCCTCCAAAGGCTGCAACCCCTGAATTAGGACCCAGTGTTTGTGTGTGTGTTACTTGTCCCAGGAATAAAATTGGTGTTGGGAGTCATAAATCGCCATTTTTCCCATCAGTGTTCCTTTTTTATGGCTTTGTTTGATCTTCAACAGTTCATCTTGGTCGTGTCTACGTGCCCAAATGAGTTACTGCCACGTGGTTGGCTGATTAGATATTTGAGTTCATGACCAGTTGAACAGGTGTACCTGATTTAGTGGTTGGTGAGGGTGTGTATATACTCTAATCAATTAATTGACTTATCATCTAATCACTTTGCCCATCATCATTAAGAGGCCTGTTTCTGGCAAATGAGCATTTAGACAGGAACACAAAAACAGACAGATACAGATTTATGAAATTGTCTTTTCGTTTGTGTGTTGTGACAGAGTGACAAGGTGAACTATGAGCGCTTCAGGAACTGGCTCCTTCAGAACAAGGAGGCCTTCACTTTATCCAGATGGCTTCTGTCTGGAGGTGTGTGTGTCACGCTCACAGATGACAGCGACACGCCCACTTTCTACCAAACCCTGGCTGGCGTCACACACTGTAAGTCCCCAAAACACTCAATGTGTGTTGCATATATTGCATGGTGTTCATATTAAGTCATATTAATAATATGTCCAGAGAAGGTTTAGTTAGTGGCCAGTTTGTTAAATGTTTTTAGACTATACCATACATTCTTGCATAAAAGCCAGTTTACAGATAAAATGCTTGGCATACCTTTACTATAATATTAAAAATAAAAATGGTGAGCCTTTACTTTAAGCTAAGTAAACTAAAGCCAACATTCCCTGCAGCTGTTTTACAATAATGACTTTCCAGTGGCTCAAAGGGCAGAACAAACTGTCCAGCATTGTTATTAGCCATTAGTCTTCAGGAATGATTACAGCAAGCTCATTCTGTTTTAATTAGTGAATCATTTACACATTAAAAGCCTTCCAGAAAAAGAGGTTTTAAGCCCTCTTTTGCTGCTGGAAGGGTTTAAGGTGAGACTACTGTGCAAGAAGTGTTGAGGTACTTGTTGAGTAACACTGAAAAATATAAAATAAAAAGCTATCGAAAAAACAGCAGAGTATGACATGACTGTCTTTGTACTGATATAATTAGTTGTCAAAATGAACATTTGGCCAGTTCTGTCTGCTTTGACATTTTAGAGAAATTGCGAAATTGAGAAAACTTGACTGCAGGGTTAGAATGTCTCCTTAATAACATTTTATTTCTATATTTTGTTTACTTTTGTTGTAAAACTGTGGCTCTAAATCCCCTGCTAGGACTTGAAAATACTTTCATTTAGCTTTGGCCCCATCAGTGGCAGTGAGCACCCTGGGAAATGACTGACAGGCTTGACTTAGCAACCTGATGCATTCACTCTCCTCCTTCCACTCAATTTTCCTTTTTTATATTATTCCGTCTCTTCTTCACCAAGCCAAGTCTGCCTTCTCCCACTGCTACCCTCTAAACCCAATTCCTCTATTTCACACTCTTCCCTGCACTGTGCAGACTGCACTAGTTCATGTGATTGTAGATGCGTGATGGCTGCAATTTGCATATTTCTGGCAGCGTGCGTGTGTGCAGCACCTGCTGTAGCGGTAACTACCACAGAGGTGGGTTTAAAGTGATACTGTTAAAGTGGCAGTCTAAATAAATTTAGCCAGGGTTTATTTAGCCAATTAAGGACAGAGGGCTGGAAAGAATCTGCCTTATCCAGAGAACCTAGATGCTGCCTTTAATCTGCCTGCTACAAGGTCATCCTCTTAACTTTGTGTGTGTGTGTGTGTGTGTGTGTGTGTGTGTGTGTGTGTGTGTGTGTGTGTGTGTGTGTGTGTGTGTGTGTGTGTGTGTGTGTGTGTGTGTGTGTGTGTGTGTGTGTGTGTGTGTGTGTGTGTGTGTGTGTGTGTGTGGGGCTGGAGGGGGGGGGCGGGGAGAGAGTGTGACTGACACACGGTTCTTAACTCTTTCTCGAGCAAGAGCTTGACTCATGACAGAGCTTGAGTCCTTTGCTAACCTGCCAGTTACAATATTATGACAGTGGAAATGTGTGGGAATAACGGCCTTCGGGAAAGGATAACGTAGTGTCTGTGAGCTGTTATCACAGGGAGTTTGCTATGGTACATGGTGGATGTGGCAGCACCTCTCTAAGGATGTTCCCTGGATAATGGTATGGTATCTCTGCTGTCAATCGGGGAGAGTTGCACCTTTAGGTGGGTATCAGGCCAGACAAGACACCTGCCATAGAGACAATAGCAGGACATTGGCATAATAATTTGTGGCCAGACTGTTCTTTAATGTAGATACCTTGTGACTGTTGTTCATGGTCACTTCTGGAACAGCCAATATTTAAATGTTTTGCTTGAGGGCCGGTTGGTTGTTTTGATTTACACTGATAGAAAAGGCCATTTCATCTATTAGTTTATCATTGGTTTATAGAGAAAAATTAAATTTGACATTGTTGTGAATATGGTTGGATATCAAACCTCAAAATGTGTGTGTAAAACCTAAAATTTAAAAAAAAAAAAGTACCAAAAGCCTCTATCATATATCCTGTGATTTGTACATTTGTCTTTTTTCTAATTGTTAATCAGATAGTTCTTGATCTATATCATATATTACGTTAGAGCTTGGCAACATATTATATTAATATCATGACATGAGACTAGAAATTGTCTTAGATTTTAGATATCATAATATTGTAATATGGCACAAGTGTTGTCTTTTCCTGGTTTTAAAGGCTGCATTACCGTAAAGTTATGTAATTTTCTGAACTTACAGACTTACTTAACTGTTCTATTATTTGCCGTTACCCACATAGTCATTACATCCACATTATGTATGATGATTTATCAAAACATCTCATTGTGTAAATATTTTGTGAAAGAACCAATAGTCAACACTACAATATCATTGTGGCATCAATATCAAGGTATTTGGTCAAAAATATCGTGATATTTGATTTTCTCTACATTTTGCCCAGCCCTATATTACATTTAGCCAATTTTGTTCTGCCTTTTATCTATCCAGTTCTTGAATGGCAGTTTGTGTTAAGAGACCATTAGAGAACTTTCCATTTGGTATCAGCACACATGAACCATGACAAAACAAAACAAATTGGCAGTACTAAACAGATTTCTTTGGCACGTATAGCACATTGTGCATCACCACAAGCCTGTAAACATAGAGGCTTCAATGAAGAGAATGGAGAGCACTGCAGCGCTTGGGAGAGCTTTAAAACCTATTTTATACAGTCTGTTTAAAACTCACAAAATGAAAGTAGTAGCGCTTGTGATGCAGTAAAATTAAATGAGAATCGAAGTCATAAAAAAAAAAAATTGAAAAATATTTAAAAATCAAATCGTGAACAGGGTGAATTGAGATTGCAATTTTATAACGATTAATGGCGCAGGCCTAGTGGCAGGAGTGCAAGTCATTAGGCTTATTTATTTTTATTTATTTAAGATTTATTTATTAGGACAACGCACATTAATCAGCATTTCTGTAAATGCGCCAGTGTTAGCCAGTTGGCAAATTTTGAGAGTTTTCTCGAATTTACCACTAATGCATTTAAGATCCTTTAGCATTTGCCAGAGTAAACTGCCAAAACTTACATTTAAAATGCTGCCATCACTACAAAGATTTAAAATCCACAGAAATGAATCGGTTGACACCTTTAGCGCTACACTTATGTTTGTAGAAGCAGAGAGCGACCCTGAGATGGATGGGAGATGTGCAGGAGGCGATCCATAGTCTGGGTAATGAGTTTTATAGATTAGCAGTCAGACGATAGCACAACTGTCATGAGGAATGTTCTGCATGACAAACACAAGTATTTATTTACCTTCTTGTCCGCCAAGACTAATCATTGATGTCTTAAAAAAAACAGTATTGTTCCCTACCAATCACCGTTATTTAGCACATGATACGTTTGCGTTTTAGTCTTAGCTTTGTTGTTTAGGACCACAGTGTGTGCGTGCGTGTGCTTTTTTCATGATTATTGCCCAGGAAGTGTTTTTTCTCTGTTTTCGTTGGGTTAGCACTGTCCAGTTAACCTTTGAAATGGAGAGATAGTCAGACTCTAGTGCTCACTCCATGTCTTAGTCCATAAAGTCCTCAGTAACTTATCTCTCTCATGTTATTTCCTCCTTGCCATCCATATGTAGTCCCCTTCACATTCTAAACAAATGTTTTAGTACTCAGTGCTTGCTTTTAGTCTGTCTAAGTTGAAACGTCTGAGCCAGGAGGAAGAGTTGAACAGTGGCGGTACAACGGTGATTAGGTTTGTCCCAATCGGGCCGCGCTGAACAGTCCTGATGTCAACTTCTGGGACTACAGGAAATCAGAACCTGGATAAGAGAGGGATGCCGCTTTCAGACAGTCCAGGATGCTGCTTCACTAGCAGCAGACTACAATTATCATATCCCATATGATTGGCACTGTGACCAATAGCTGCTAAAAACAAGCTTTTGAGAAGGTTCCTTTAATAGCTCGACTGGGAAGCTGCAGTCCAATTTCTTCCAGGAATTGACTGCCACGTGTCTGTGTTTTGACACCTGTTATATGTTTGGTTCCATGCCAAAGGCTAGCTGGCTATCTGCTGAATCCTATTACCTTAAGCTGTGGATTAGCATGTTGAAAGGGGGCGGCTGGTTCAGAGCTTCATATGCTATATTAGTGTAGTGGCTATTGCGTAACCCCATCTTAAGTTTTCTGCGGTATCATGACCACTATCATGTTAACTCTGCTCCTCCTTACTATGTCACAACTAGTGAGTGTTCTAATTAGCAATAGTTTAAATAGGTCACTTGATCTGGTACCAAGTGTCAATGCTTTTCTAGATTTATTGTTTGGTCTTTAAAGCTACAGTATGCAGTGCTTTCTTCAAAAAACAATGTAGAGACGTATACAAAAGTAATTCCTCTTAATCATCACTTATGAGCCACTAGAAGTGTGTGGTGGTGTCTGTATCTGCAGAGACCCTGCCCTCTGCCTGGATTCTCCTTTATTTCCTTATTTTTACTTTAATGTGTGCAGGACACTTCTGGGTGGTTACAAAGAGCCAAACAGTAAAGCCATAATCCATGCATATTCTACCTTTCAAATATCAGGAATAAGTAAGGTCAGATCAACACTCAAAGATTTCAAAAGATCAGGCGTTTAGGTCTTTATTTTGAGCGAGAGAGGGAGGAATGACATGCAGCAAAGAGTCGTAGGGCAGAGTCGAACCCGGGCCGCCAACCGAGCTATCTAGGTGCCCATATCTTACAAATTGACATTGATCTAAAACAACGGCTGATAATAATAGATATTCTGTCAGTTGAATGATTATTTGACTGCACCAGCATACACATGGTTTTTAGAGGAATTGATTTATTAATATCAGAAATACGTTACCAAAACAAATACCATCATAGGTTAAAAGCAATGAAATGCCCCATAAATTATTTAATTTAGTTAGATCCTCTTGAATACATTTGTATAAAAGTAATTGATGGAAACCTGCACTTATTCACAGATGATTCTGCTGAAATGTCAGGAATGTAATATGAACATAACTACTATCACCTAGTCAAGTTGGTAGATAAACTAGGGGTTGAGCGTCTGAGGGTAGAATAATGACCAAACTGGTCTGATTCTCCTCAGGTGTTCTGCTTAGAGCCACAGGACATGTCTTTTTTTTTTCTTTCCCAGCAGCTATTATGTAATAGTGTATCTCAGTATGTGGTGGTGTCACTGTTGTGTTCTCCATACTCCCACACTGCCATAAAACAGCTCTTCACCCACCAGTCACCAGCATCAGTCTTTGTGAATATTGGCCCTGTTGCTCTCAGTTTTATAATATTACATTAAATATTATTTAACTCTGTTGCACTGTTTGTATTTCTGACTTTGGCGTCCTCTGTTTCCCATCCTGCAGTGGAGGAATCAGACATTATAGACTTGGAGAAGCGCTACTGGCTACTGAAAGCCCAGTCCAGAACCGGCCGCTTTGACTTGGAAACCTTTGTCCCATTGGTTTCTCCTCCCATCCACGCTTCACTGAGTGAAGGTAGGACAATATTTACCTTTTCACATGTCTCATGGTAAATCCATACTGTGCAGTATGTAGGCCTTAAAGATTTTAAATCCATTCCATCACCAGTGAATACAACCCTCTTTAAATACTTGCTTTGTAAAAATGCTATTTTTGTTATTGATTTTGTTTTCCAGGCTTGTTTCACGCATTCGATGAGAATCGGGACAATCACATCGACTTTAAAGAGATCTCTTGTGGACTTTCCGCGTGCTGTAGGGGGCCCATTGCAGAAAGGCAGAAATGTAAGCCATTACAAATGAATAAAACCAGACACTTCACATGATCACAGAGCCTTTCATTATTAGAAGTGCTGTCTATTTATTCTTTGTAGCTTCTTTCTGGAATTTGAAAGTTTGAAAACAAAAAATGTTTAGGGAAAGTGTTGATTTGTGCTGGAGTTTATTAGAGCACAATCATCATTGTCATCAGAATTTTGAATGGTGCTTGAAATTACATTTGCCCTGCCAGGATTGGAAATATATACACTATAACACTACGATACAATACTATGCTGTATAGAAATAGAGCATAGTGTTGGGTTTTTAGACAGAATTGTGCCTCATTATCGTATTTTTATTTCACCACAACATCACTCTCTTTCACTGCCAGTTTGCTTCAAAGTGTTTGATGTGGATCGTGATGGGGTTCTGTCTCGAGATGAACTCCATGAAATGGTGGTGGCCTTGTTGGAGGTGTGGAAGGACAATCGCACAGACACACTCCCTGTAAGTCCACAGACACACAGACACACACACACACACACACAGACACACAGACACACAGACACACACACACACACACACACACACACACACACACACACACACACACACACACTGGATGTAGATGTAGAAGTAGGTATGGACTGTATGTGAAGGGCCCTGCTCTACAAAGTTATTAAAGTTGTGCTAAACATCTAACTTTCCCAAATTTTGTTGCCCCTCATGTTGTCTTGTTTTGTTTTTACATTTCACATTTCCTTTCATCACTTTTTTCCCAAAATCAAGTTTGAACAAAGCCAATGTAAAAGAGAATTTGTTCAAACTAAAGAGAGAGAAAAAGCTACTGGTATAATTGTGAACAACTCACTTTTACAGTCTGTGTAATACACCTCATTTCTGGTGAAATAATGTCACTATCGTAATAGTGGATATAGCACCTGTAGCGGAGAGAGGAGAGACAGATAAGTCTATACAGTCACCAAGAGCACGATACCGGAATATGAATTGGTTAATATCAATTTTGAATTTGAACATAATCATCAAAGTCCGATCCAGGAGACATCACCCAATCATATCCTAGACCAGATTTACTTGTGGCTTTGCTTTCTTAGCAGTTTATTTA
Source organism: Etheostoma spectabile (assembly GCF_008692095.1). Classification (NCBI taxonomy): domain Eukaryota; kingdom Metazoa; phylum Chordata; class Actinopteri; order Perciformes; family Percidae; genus Etheostoma; species Etheostoma spectabile. The sequence continues at coordinate 3,099,792 of NC_045735.1, forward strand.
GGTGTTGCTTGCAGATGAAAATGCTGGATTGCCACATGAATTTAAACTGAAAATATTCTATTAATATGGTATTTATGTTTGGTGTTTGCTGCTTGGTGCTAATATATTTTTGTTACCTCGCAGGAACTGCACAGTAGCGTGTCAGACATAGTAGAGGGTATGCTGAGGATGCATGACACAACCAAGGTGAGACATAACTCTCGGTGACAGAGTCATCATTGATGTAACTGTCAGGAAGTTAATCCTTTGCCTTCTGTCCCATTATATATATTGATTTTATAACCTTGGATGTACTGGACAGCTCCCAGTGACCCACAGCAACCTTCTAGTCACCCTGCCTTCTTGTCTTATCTCTAAGCTATTTTCACCTACAATGACCATAGCATTTCTTTCAACCTTGCAAGGTCTCAAAGCAAGCTATATTTTGACAACAGTAAATGTGAGTATGCTTTGTGTTTTTGACTCCTCACCAGCTGGGTCACCTGACCCTGGAAGACTACCAGATCTGGAGTGTGAAGAGTGCGTTGGCCAATGAGTTCTTAAACCTCCTTTTCCAGGTCAGTTCCCACTGTTCCCACTGTACCCACTGAAGCCCCTTTCACACATGCACTGCAAACCTGAACAATAATAGCCAATAAAGCCAATGTGTGAATAGAGCTGCTCATTGCGTTTATTCACGGAGAGCCAGTAGGCATGTGGATGACTTTTCTATCATGTGGCTCGTAAAACTGGGGAAAAAAAAAACATGGGGTGAAGAAGAAGGGTTTACACAAAGACGGCAACAGAAATGTCTAACTGGTTCACAACCAGGTTAGAAACGTCTGTCAGTAAGGACAAACGCCAAAATCACAGATTCACGGAACGGCAAGCGGCTCAGTTGTTAATTACCTAATTACAAATTGGCTATGAGCGCGGTGTAATCTGCGTATTATAGTATCTCCGGTAAGTGACAATGCGTTGTGTGCTGGATGTGTGCTACATAAAGCACTTTGAATTTCCCTGTTGCTGAAATGTGCTATACAAATAAAGCTGCCTTGCCTTGCCTTACATGTGTGAAAAGGAAACCTCGACCAATGTCTGCACCTGACTCTCCTGATATTGTCCGGCTATACTGTATAGTAGTTGTACAATTAGTAATATTGTTGAAATTCTTCATCATTTTCCATATGTTTTGTACATCTTTGTGTATTTGTCTTGTTCCAGGTCTGCCACATAGTCCTGGGGCTCAGGCCCGGTAGTCCCGAGGAGGAGGGACAAATCATCAGGTACACACCTGTCTTCTCTATCTGTCATCATGTATACAACTTTGAGGAATATGCTGTTGAACCTAATTTCTGTTTGTGTGCAGGGGTTGGTTAGAAAGGGAGAGCAGGCATGGGCTGCAGCAAAGTCACAACTGGTACCTCATCTCCATGCTGTGGTGGCAGCAGTGGAAGGACTACGTTAAATATGTAAGTCAACTTTTGAAGAGGTATTGTGCTCAGTGATGTCATAGCTAGTGTTGCCTAACATGCAGGGTATTGTTGTCAATGGCAAGTTGATAGTTTATCTGATTACAGCGATTTAGAAAAAACAAACAAAAATAAATGCTCTGATGCTTTTAAAGTCTCAAGGCCTTTGACTCAGGTATATAATATGACCATGTTGTGGCAAAGTTACTGTACCCTTTTGGTTTTTGAACATTTCAAATTGGATTGCCATTTTGTTTTCTCTTCCATTATTCAGTCTGGCATTGCGATTACGTTAGCCATTCACTCTTTGGGACAGTGTGTTATTTTGCAGTTGCCAATCTGTAATGATTGTTTTCTGTTGACAGAAGTGGTTAGTGGCAGCTGTTTCTTGGAGCAGTTAAGGGGTTTCTTGGTATTTAAAGAAAGATGTTGATTTAAGAGTTTTTATTTTGACCTAAAGCTTTAGTGCGTACATTTTTGATATTATTAAACGTCCGTTACATTCAAGCCATTGCCAAATGAGTTGCTACAAAGAGGTTAAGACTATCAGCTCCACACAACCGTGTCTATAGTTCTCAGTCCGGCTATGTTCAGAAGATCGTGGCGTCCGGTGTGACAGAAACTAGGCACTTTAGCTTTAAACATCCTGTACAGCTATGTCAATCTTATCCATTTTTCTACCAACTTTCAAAAACCGCCAGAGCAAGGACAGGTACGCCTGACTGCATCTTGAAGACTATGGTGAACAGGGACAGTGAACTTACTGTCCCTGTTCGAGCTCCATAGAAGACAGTTTCACCTCAGAGCCTGTTGTAGAGACGGATGTGAAGCTTAACATATCATCTTTTCTTATTATATCTAATTACAAAGCCTCCTTGACCACTGACATTCCCTTCTTTACCTTGGTTCTCAAAAACTTAAATTGCAAATGTTCCAGCTGATTGACTTCAGTTTTTATTTGGCAAATTCCCACATTGTTTTGTATGGATTCAAGAGGACTCTTTTGTCCAACTCATGCAGAACATCTAATGTGACATGTTATACACAGTATATATATAACTTGGGTATTGTAAATGCTCTCACAGAAATAATAGCTCAGGGTTTAGATGTTGTATCAACATCTATTTTTAAAGTGGTTTTCCCCACTTGTTTACAGATTTCTGTACTGTAAGTGTTACATTTTTTTAACTCCACTTTCAAAAGTGCTGTTGCTACAGATTTGGATTTGGATTTCAGTTTATGAGCCAAACACTGCATCTTGCAAAACAACATCACCCTGGGACAGTAGCAGTGACAGTCATGAAATCAAACCCTACATTAATCACCGATATCACTTGAAACAATGACAGGGCAGTCCCTGCTGTTGTCTCCCTTTTCAGGAGCATAAGGGCATCGTGGTGGAGCAGCCGTCCATTCTGAGCTCATTGCGAACTCCAATGGCCACAGGCACTATTGAACTCAGCCCGCCAGACAGACTGGGTGGACTGGGAACCTTTGGCCCGGTCAGCCCCACTGAGGAGAGGTCACCTGATGCTGTGTCCAGCGCCTCGGAAGCCACAGAGATTGGTCAGTCAACACACTTCACATAACAGTAGATGTCATACAAAAAAACTAAAATATTGTCTATGTATTGTCATGCCTTTGAACGCTTTTATCCAAGTACACTGGCCATATTAAAAGACAAACTCAGACCAGCACATTGTTGAGTATCACATCAAAATAATACTGATATATAATACTGATATGTACATAATTCTGAATTACCCCACTCCCCAAAGCCTTTCTCAGCGACTGGTCTTTATTTAAATACTAGTTTTTATTTCAGAATGTACTGTAAAGTATTTGCCTAACCTGACCGGCTTTTATTGTTCATGCAAGCTATTCTTTAGGACTCACTGCCATATGGTATTAAAGTCTGTGTCAGGACATCTTTGATTGACAGACATGAGAGGGGTGTGTTCCAACAACCAGGATCAGAAACCCACCAACCAAAATGTAAATGGGTTAGCAACCCAGCTTACTTAAGCTCCATGGTTAGAATTATTGACTGTGGACTGCCATTCAGTTTCACATTAGTCTGGCTTACCGGATGTTCAGTACGGGCAAAGCCTGATGTGCCAGATGTCAGGCATTCTCCTCACCTTCCACTGGCTCTGCTATTTCGCAAGAGCAATTGTTGCTGGCATTTAAGGCTTAGCGCTGCCCAAGAAATAAAAAACAACCTGGAGCAATTTTCCTACTCGTGCAGCCGGGCGATACTACAGAGCTAACACAACACTGTGGAGATCTTTGGTAATGCGAGGCTAGTTGTACACACAAAACATGTATTATCATTGTATTTATTTGTAGCATTTCAACTGGCATTTTTACACTATTCACACTAGAAAACAAATGAGTTCACTTGAATAAAACATCCCAACTTGACCATAGATTGAATTTTAACACTTTTCTCTGTTTCTGTGTGATTTCTGTTTTTTCCTCGCTGTGTGTGTGGCCTGATTGCTCCATCTTATGCCTTCTGACCCAGCAGCCCTGAGCCCGCAGGTAGCTCCCTCTGCCACAGAAAGCTGTTTTGCCCGTCAGCCCAATGTATCGGACAATAACAATCAGTGTTTTGCTGGAGCCAACGGCCATCTCCCCTCCCAACTGGCAGCACAGAGACCTGGAGCCATCGACAACCAGTCTCTGGTCAATACAGAACCCATGAAGGCAAGATATGTGTGGGTGTGGGTGTGCGAGAGAGTGTGTGGGTGTGCGAGAAGAGGTGTCCTCTTAATGTAAACCTTTTGACCTCTGCTCTCTTGTCCCACATCTAAACTGTTCGTAGGAGGTGTGTGTGCTTCACATGAAAGCAGATATATGTGAGAGATATTTCAGTTTCAGTTCCAATATTTCAGTTCGTAACATCTTGGTGGTTACATCAGAACACAGTGTGGGAGAGGAATATGTTTTGCCAGCTCCTTCTTTGGTTTGACAGAAGGAATGATCTGAGATTCCTAATTAGGAGGCACTCCTCTGTTGACAAAGGCTCTCAGGGACCAGATGGTGCTTCCTTTTTCCTTTGTCTTATCTCTGCATTATGCTGTACTAATAGCAGGCTGCCTCTCTGTACATAGCATTAGGGTACTGTCTCTGTCTATTATCTGTAATTCAAGTAGGCAGAATAGGGTCTTTTGTGCACATATTTAAATACTGATGTCTGTGCTGTGCCCCTGCAGGCCCCTACGATAACCATGGAGGGTGGCAGGCTGAAGCGCTCCTTGCAGCTGGTGCCTGGCAGAGACTTTGAGACAGTGCCTGAGCCGGTGTGGCGTGCGCTCTACCACTGGTACGGTGCCAACCTCAGCCTGCCTCGACCGGTGAGTGAATACAGTCTGAAATCAAAACAGCGGATGAACCTCACAAACACTGATGCAACTGCTTAGTATTAACATCACATTATACTTTTAAGAGCAGAGCTGTCAGACTTGAACAAGTCAGACTTAAAGGATTATTACAACTAAGTTCCAACAAGGCAAGAAACACACATGGACAGGCAATCAGACAAGGTCGTAAACAACCTTATTTTGAACTAATACTGAAAGTGAGGGCAATATCAGTAATTATCCGTCATTGCGCAGTATAGATTTGAGTTGAACCAGGAAGTCTCTTTGTAAATTGAGAGGAAGGACGCAAACTGTATTAATCCCTTTCTGGGAAAGATCTATTGGTATTTTACACGCACACACACACGCACACACACACAAACAAACATCACCTATTTGTCAGCATTCAGAGATCTGAAGGACTTGCAACTGACTTTTTCAATTTGCTTTTACATTTTTTTAATGGACTTGAGATTTGCTTTGACGAGAATTAAGTTGTTTAAATTCTATCATCTATTTCAAGGCAAAAACAATATATACTGTTTTTATCTTATTGTTAAGCAGATGTGCACCATAAGATGAAAAAAGTAAATATTGTTTTTGCCTTACAACCTTAATAAAAATAATTTTGAAAGTGTAAATGACTCTAGTGAATGCTCTCCAACTTTATTTGTTATTTTTTAATCACTTTAAAACAACCATAGTTGACCAAAGTGCTGTACAGAAAAATACTAAAAGAAACATAACATTATAACACAAGTACAAATAATACTTGCGCAATAAAAACATTTAAACTAAAAAATTAAAAGCAGTAAATGAAGTCGACATCTCACAAGGTGTCAAAGGCCACAGAGAAGAGGTGGGTTTTAAGACGTGATTTAAAAACCGACAAAGAAGAGGCCTGTTTAACGTGCAGAGACAGATCATTCCACAGTTTTGGAACCAACACCGCGACACATGTTCTAGACCCTTAAAATAAATTTGGGCTATATGCAGTGATTTGAAACTGGCCACATTCAGATGCCAGTATTTGTCTTTGCCCCTGCATTATAATCTAAAGAACAGCTCCGTTTGAAAATAAGTCATTAATAGTGAGATGAGCCATTTATTTAGAGAGTAGTGCCACCCAACGAAGACACACTGCTCAAGCTGCTGCTTTCAGGCCGCCAAATCTGCTCATGTCTCAATAAATAACAGCTAAACATCAACAAAGATGCTCATGTTTGGATGCTTTTCACAGCACCTATTCAATGAGGTTCAAACAAGTTCTGGTGTGTCAGGCTTGTGTGAAATCTCTAATGCAAAATCTGTCGCAGACAACATCTCAGGTTGAAAAGGTTCGGCTGCAACTAAACTGGGGTACACAATCAGTGCATGCATTGGGGAACCTGTAAAGGAAGAAATCTCTTAAGCACTTCTTATTGTTATGGAACATAATTTAATAACCATGGTAACAAATGCACGTTTGCACAAGAGTGTGGGTATTTCCCCTGATGGATCAGAAAGTGAAGATGTTTGTGTCCTACATATAGTTTAGTAGTTCCTCATGTAAAAGAGAGTGAACCGTAGTGATCACACAACAACTGATGACACTTTGACAGACTGATCTATACACCCAGTGCTTTCCATACATGAAAAGTTTAAAAAAATTCCTTACACCCCTGCAGGTTATCCTGGAGAGCAAGACAAGCCAAGCAGAGCTGGAGCTCTTCCCGCGCTACCTCCTCTTCCTCCGCCAGCAGCCGGCCACGCGCTCCCCCCAGTCCAACATCTGGGTCAATATGGGTATGACCAGCCTGCGAATGTTCCCACCGTATTTACCCCCACCAAGAGGTAACGTAAGCCGGCAGCAAGACCAGAGCAAGCCGTCGAAAAATGCTTCATTAAGCTACCCCGCATCCCCCCCTTTTAATCCTCCTGGAGTGGACTGATCCAGCCCTGGCAGTTCTCTGAAGTGGGCAGTAGACAGAATCAATGATCTGTGAAGGGGCAAGACTGCTGATGACTCTAAAAGTTGTATAATTCAAATCTTTTCAATCTTCACAGACCTTGCCATTCAAGCATTAGTTTCGACGACACTTGTTCTAGTGTTCTACACTCATCTTCATTATTAAGTATTCTGAATCATAAAAACAAAACAAATCATAGCAACTTTGAAATTGTTGGAAGAAAAAATTTGGATTTGTCCTTCGGTAAATCACTCGTTTGTCTTTTTGAACACCTGAAAACTGACCAAATTTGAATCTGCCTCAGTCTAATCAGTGTCGACTGGCACTCTGGTTTATGTAGGTTGATTACAGTATACTGTGCCACATCAATTACTTTACTCACAGTCATTTCCATATAAGTCAATTCAGGTCCAATGTATTCACAAAATATACAGACCCACATACAATAATTGTAGCTAGATTTCCCTCCAGTGTTCATCCCCTTGCATGGTATCTAAATGGATAAAAGGGACAAGTATCCACCGAAAATGCCTCACTGCCAAAAGAAAGCATGTGACAAAGCATAAAGTGGAGATGTAGCCACTTGCTCGTGGGTAATCAGGTCGGGGATGGCATCAGCACTCAGCATGAGAGCGCGGGCGCAAATCAAGTCAACAGATCAGGTTTCAGGCCACAGGGCAGACCGGAGTCCCCAGTGGTGCTTGGGCTTCTACCATGATTCATAATCTGTCAGAGCAGCGGCTTGTCACTGCTGGACATTAAGACCCTCTTTCAGGCATGTGGCTAAATATCTCAAATTGATCAAATTTTGCATCATATTCCACATCATGTCTACCTGATAGCCTGAGGCAATAGTAGAGCACTCGAACAAGTGTAGCGGATGGTTCCTTCGGTGGCAGAATTGAATAGCAAAGCTGTGTAGATAGAAAAAAAAAAAAACATTTAAAAATCAAATATTAAAATCACTAGTTTAATTCATGTTAAAGTCAATATGAGTACAGTTTGTCTTTGATTTAATCCAATCTGAGTCCACTAATTCCACTAAGTTGATTGACCAATCAAGTCTGCGCTGATTGACAAAAAAACCCTTTCTTGCTGCTTTCTTACAACTAATCCTCAGTCACCAGAAGAATCGATCAGTTGTTTGCGTCTGTGAGCTTGAACACACAAGGACTTTGTAGCTAAGATAAAGTCAAATGAAATGTCTCTCTTGTTTGTGTGCCTTAGCAGGTAACGTGCCGTCCCCCAACGCTCCTCTGAAGAGGATGTTGGCCTACACAGGTTGCTTCAGCCGCATGGCCACCATCAAGGACATCCACCTCTACCTGTCCCAGAGACTCCGCATCAAGGAGGAGGACATGAGACTCTGGCTCTACAACAGTGAGGTGGGGCCGCACCGCTGTCGCAAGAGCCGCCATTACTTTTATGCATTTACCTTTTATGAAATGTTACATATTGGTCAGCCAGTATTAAGGCTGCATGATATGAGGGAAATATGCGATGAATTTGAATATTGCGATAACGATATTACTTGCGATAAACAAAGATATTAAAGTGTATTCAGTTCTGCTTCTCTGCTGCTTTCAGTAGTCCGCTAAAATGCAACAAATTGCTTGTTGAATTTAAAATGAACAAAAGGAAATAATTTCCAACATTCTTTTATTAAACAAATTGAACATTGAATTGAATATAACAGGCAGCACTTAAAAAAGACAGTTATTATATATTATTAATATATTGTTAAATATTTTCTTTCAACTACCATAAACCGCGTCTTGCTCACCCGGTAGAACGTGCGACCCATGTAGGCTGAGTCCTTTGCAGCGGCCCAGGTTCAAATCCGACCTGCGGCCCTCTGCTGCATGTCATCCTCTCTCCCTCTGTCTCTCTGTCCCTCTCTCCCCTCTTCTCTGTCTATCCACTGTCACTATCTAATAAAGGGAAAAGCTCCACAAAATCTTAAAAAAAACTACCTCTGTTAATGTATTGTTATGTAAATATTATGGCCATATGATATTGCAACGCAGTAAACATTTTTTTTAAAACAATATATTGTGCAGCCCTAGCCAGTATATAACACAATACTTCATAACAATGAAGGTAGTAGTAGATGATGTAGAGTAGATAATGTTGAAAGAAGGTTCACTGTAGCACTAAAAACATCAGGTTTCATCATGTCACAACATGGTTTTGAAATGAAATGAACAATGTGAGCACATTATAAAGCAAAATAATTAACACAGGGTCCCTCTACAAGACAGGACCATAAGATGACATGGTAATGCACACTGTAGGACCCAGTTAATAATGTACTTTTTTGTGGTGCAAACTCCCAAACAAACAAATAACAACAAAAATCACCTAAAACTCATTTACAAGTTGTGAATATAGGGCCTTTGGGGCCTCTAGAGATCAGGGGCCCTGTGTATGTAGCCTGTGTAAATAGTTTATTATCCAGCCAAGGCTTTAAATGTTGTTTGACACATGTTCAACCACATTTTATGCAAGAAACATAATATAATGATAATGATGTTAATACCTGTCGTAAAAGGTTACTGATTTAAAGATTGATGAGCTAGTGGCAAATAGAGTTCAAAATACCTGTATCACTATTTACAGTCAAAGGCCAGCTTGTTGCCAACAGTTGCATTCATAATGTAAAGCAGGCAAACCACAGGGGCTCCAAAAGCCCTAGTCATATTGTGTGTGTGCTAATTTAACTGAAAATGTATTAGGGAATATATACCACCAAGGCACAATATCAGCCGGGGGCCGTTAAGGTGGCGTATTATTATTATTATCTTAGTGTGAGGCTGTGTCTTAAAAAGAGTCCCAAAGTCTAGATCCAAGACCGTCATAATTTCAGTTTACTAGTTTCATGCTGCATATTTCTAAAATGATCTATGTTTAATTAAGTTGGCGCACAGCGAACCAGGGGCCGGGTAGAATTCCGGGGGGTTTGCCCTAAGGTCCCCTATCAGGTTGTTACGACCACGTCTCATGGTACATTTTAAAATGAATTGATGCAGAAGAAAGGTAATAATTCCATAGTCCTAATAAATCAAAAGCTACTCTCGTGGTTTCAGCATGTTCTCTCCTCTCTTTGTCCCGTAGAACTACCTCACCCTCCTGGACGATGAAGATCACACACTGGAAAGCCTGAAGATCTACGATGAGCAGCAGCTAGTTATTGAAGGTCTGAAAAACTTTCCTCTTACATTTCTTTTCAGAACAAACAGAACTCTCTTCAGACTTATGAATTGTTATATCAACAGATCATTTCATTGATACCAGGTGAATCTAAATAACGGCACATGGAAGTCTGAGTGAACTGGTCTAATCCCAGAAATCTCTTTCTTCCTCCACAGTCAGGAACAAAGACATGAGCTGGCCTGAGGAAATGTCTTTCATTGCCAACAGTAGTAAGATGGACAGACACAAAGGTACGCTAGAAGACACTGGATGAGCTTATTGTACGTTTGTAAACGGGTAGATGGGTAGTTTCCGTCAGGTATTGTCTTGGAAAAAAAGATGCTCCAATTGGTGGGATAGAAACTGTGCTCTATTAGGCAAATGTTACATTTTAAGGGAAATCTTTCAATAATTGCACATCTACTCTTTGTAGCATAATAGTGGGAGGCAAATGGGAGACAATTATTGTCGAAACATAAGAGCCTACAACAACATCTAATGATTTAAATGTAATCTGTGGCATTTAATTGCAATGCTTTGATTTGAGAGGCTGCTTTTTGTAATTGTAAACGTTTCCATGCGCAGTAATGTTACTGCAGCAGATACTGTGGGACATTTATGCAGCAAAACAAAACAAAAAACTGTAGTTTTAAACTGAACATAGAAAAATGTAGCTTCTGAATTTCTCTGCTCACTGCCATGTTTAGAGAGTATAATTCATATTTTCTTGCAACACATCTGCTATTTATCAGAATGAATAAGCACAACTGCAATCCTAACCTATCACTAATCTTTAAACCTTTAAACCCTAAGACCAAGCACATTTTATGAGAAAAAACCCAAATGGACTTATGTACAGTAATTATAACAGTTTCTCATGCTATGTGTTTCGATCAGTAAAGAAAGCATGTTACTTTAAATCTTACCAGTATGTCCTTGTTTTCCATCCCAGTTCCCACAGAGAAAGGAGCTACTGGCCTCAGTAACCTTGGCAACACCTGCTTCATGAACTCCAGTATCCAGTGTGTGAGCAACACCAAGCCTCTCACAGACTATTTCATCTCAGGAAGACACCTCTATGAGCTTAACAGGTGCCATTAATGTTTATCACTTTGATATACATCTTTCCACCATTCTCCAGAACTTCTCATTTTAACTGGCTTGTGTTGGTGCATTTACAGAACCAACCCCATCGGCATGCGAGGTCACATGGCCAAGTGTTATGGTGACCTGGTGATGGAGCTATGGAGCGGGACACAGAAGAACGTGGCTCCACTCAAGCTCAGGGTAAGCATTTGCATCACTGTCTGACACATGAGATGTTAAAGACGTCTGTGTGTTTGTACTTTTCTGACAGTCTGCCATACAAACTGTGAAGTTGGTACGTTTTTAGAGTAGCATCTGTTTTAAAGCTGTCAGTGTGCAGCATCTTTCTTTCTTCTGGTCAGGTATTAGTATATAACTCTTAACTCATAACTCTTCACCTTTCTGCAAGCTGAATCACCATCTTTGTGTTTGTGCGCTGTGTCTAAACTTGTTAAAGTGCGACATGAGGACTTTTAGTGTGCCCTTGGAGAAATAACGTCTACAATGTCATTACTTCCTCTCCAGTGGACAATAGCAAAGTATGCCCCACGCTTTAATGGCTTCCAGCAGCAGGACTCCCAGGAGCTGCTAGCCTTCCTGCTGGATGGTCTCCATGAAGATCTCAACAGAGTCCATGAGAAACCCTACGTGGAGCTGAAGGACAGCGATGGCCGGCCTGACTGGGAGGTGGCCTCTGAGGTCAGAGATCATGCTGCTGTTCAAATAATATTGTCTACAAATAAAATGAATAATACTTCTCTCACTCCGGCATAATAGTTTGGACAGATACATATAAATCTGCTTGAAATTCAGAGTAAGAACTCGGCTGTCTTATGGTGTGTTTACACCAAACGCAATGCAAACTTTTTGCGCAAGAGAGATTACACACAAAGTTGTGATGTTGTTCCCTCGGCTTTACTTTAATAGTGAGTTTTTTTAGCTCATCGTTTAGCTGTCCAGGCTGGAACTTTACTGGTTTTAAAAATAAATCACATTGGAGTGGAGGGTGGATTTTGTCCATTTGGCTATATACAGTATACTGTATATATATTTAATTCAGTTGCAGGAGAGATAATTAAGAAGTGTAAAGGCAAGAGAGGGGGAATAGGCTGGTGTTATGACTTGAGCATCAGGCCTTTCTGAACCATTAATGGTACAGTTTCAACTGAGATCTGAGCCTTCCCCTCCTTGGAGGGATGTTGAGGTAATAAGCTGTCACACCCTCTGCTTTTCGTTCTGAGAGTCAAAGGATAAGGAGAAGAGAGCAGTCAATACCGGTCAGCCCGTCAGCTAAGCTCTCCTTTAAATTGGTAATGTCGCTGTATTGATGTTCTGTTTGTTTTCTGTATGTCCTGAGGGATACATTTGCAGGATTATTGGTGTGTGATCTCACCATTCTCTCCCCCTCTCTCTCTCTCTCTCTTTCTCTCTGTGTGTGTTAATACTCTTCCACCCTAAAGGCATGGGAGAACCACCTGCGTAGAAACCGCTCCATCGTAGTGGATCTATTTCACGGTCAGCTCAAGTCCCAGGTGAAGTGTAAGACCTGCGGACACATCAGTGCTCGCTTCGACCCCTTCAACTTTCTGTCTCTGCCCCTGCCCATGGACAGCTCCATGCATCTGGAGATCACTGGTAAGAAGGCTGGAGGAAAGATTCAGAAAACTGTATTCGTTTTTTTCAAACTTTCTAAATCACGTTACATGTTGTGGTTTGTTTGTAGTCATTAAACTGGATGGCTCCACACCTGTGCGCTACGGCCTGCGGTTGAATATGGATGAAAAGTACACAGGGCTGAAGAAACAGCTGAGTGAACTGTGTAGTCTGAAGCCTGAGCAGATCCTCCTGGCTGAAGTTCATACCTCCAACATCAAGGTACCGAGACTGGTTCACTGATCATATAGCAGGCCTCGTCTCGCAAAAAGTGTAGCCGGTAACACAGAGGGACAGAGGCAACATCATTATTTGTGTCTAATGCGGTTAGATAGCAATTTTAAGGCTCAGTTTACTCAAACTACAAAAAAGTCTAGGTACATATCAGAACAGATATGGTAAAACGTCAAAACTGTCTGCATGGCTTGATGCAACTACAGGTACAGAAAGGGTTTTTATTTTTTGTAATTTGGGTGAATGAAGTAGATGAGGCTCTTTTCACAACTCAGTGTTATAACATTTTTAATGTCTGTTGATCCATATTACGCATTCAGTGCTCTCTGTTACTGTACTGCTGTGAAGTGTTGCAGTCTGATGTCCCAATTCTTCGTGTTTAGAACTTTCCTCAGGACAACCACAAGGTCCGTCTTTCTGTTAACGGCTTCCTGTGTGCATTTGAGATTCCGGTGCCAGGTTCACCAACATCACTGAGCTCACCCACACTGACAGGTAAAGCTGTTCACTCACACGTTGTCTTTGCACTCTTGTCAGCATGGATCTGTCTGAATGCACAGTTGTCCATTTTGTCGTCTCCTTGCTCTTCCCCCATTAGACATCACCCCAATAGCCAACTGCTCAGCTGCCAATGGGGACCTGGGCAGTAAGACCGTCCTCATCCCCAACGGTGGGCCCAGCACCATGGTGCCCTTTAACCCGGAGTCGCCCCTGGAGAACGGGGTCGCCAATGGACACATCACACCAGTACAGGAGAGTCCCTTCATAGGCTACATCATCGCCATGCACAGAAAGATGGTGAGAACTCAATACAGAAGCAGTGCACTGTATAGTACATTACAATGTGTGCAAAACAAATGCTGTCATTAATTTTATAGTTGAATGGATGCGTGCTGTTTAAATAATGTATTTCTTAGTTATTAATGTTACAAAATCCTTTCTCTACATCATGCATCCTCCAGCAGTTAGTTGTAGTGGCTCTATAGGTGATAGTTAGCAAAGAAATGATGGGCCTGACTGTGTCCCAGCTGTTAGTAAAACTTAAATGTTTGTGTTGCCCTTTCAGATGCGTATGGAGCTGTACTTCCTGTCATCTCAGAAGAACCGGCCCAGTCTGTTTGGCATGCCGCTCATCGTTCCCTGCACTGTCCACACCAGTAAGAAGGATCTGTACGATGCTGTTTGGATCCAAGTGTCCCGACTGGCCAGCCCACTGCCTCCACAGGAAGCCAGCAACCATGCCCAGGACTGGTAGGACTTCGGTCTTCTCCTTTCTACCAACATATTTTTGTGAATTTTTCCGCTGTTGACGGAGCTACATTTAGGCTAGCAGTTATCCCCCGCTTCCACTCTTTGGGCTAATCCAAGCTAAGCTAAACACATCACAATGCAATGTGAGTATCTTTACAAAGAGGAAATTGATCTTTTTTTAGATCTGAAGTGGAGATGATTAGGAATGTCCTGCGCTATCAGGATCAGGGCTCATCGGTATCCTCTATCTAAAGCCTGATCTATTTCTGCTCCTTTGTTTAGTGTAATTTATTCCAGGCACAACTAACTGCCGACAGTGCCTTGTCATAAGAATACAAGAGTGAAATTATTTTGTAACACACACCGTTCTGAGCAAGCTAAGTGTCAAAAACATATCCACACTGAATTTTCTTCTTCTTCTTTTTTCCTTTTCTGCAGTGATGACAGTATGGGCTACCAGTACCCCTTTACTTTGCGGGTTGTGGGTAAGGATGGCAATTCCTGTGCCTGGTGTCCTTGGTACAGGTAAGACATACCTACCTGAATGTTATTTCATATACACACAAATTAGGGAGTAATGTATCTGGTGGTGATGTCTAGATTTGTATATGATGTATGATATACTGTATGTATGGTGATTTTGGCCATGAGCTGTTCTATAAACAGAAAAAGAAACAAAATCTAAGGAAAATTGATTAGAATGATTAAATTAACCTCAGAAACAAATAAACAAACAAAAAACAAAAATTAGATGTAGAGTGACACATATTTGATTTTTGAAGCTAGGAATGTTCATAATTTATGGGTTCCAAGTTTGGAAGTATCCTGCCTGTGAACATGTACTGCAGCTGTACCTGTGTCTGTCTGTGCGTTTCCAGGTTCTGCCGGGGCTGTGCAATAGAGTGTACAGAGGACAGAGCCTCCGTGGGAAATGCTTACATAGCTGTGGACTGGGACCCCACCGCCCTGCATCTCCGCTACCAGACCTCCCAGGAGAGGGTAAACCACTGACTTAAATATAATAGTGCATGTTGTTTTCTTTAATTACATTTTTTTTAGCTATGAGTGTGTACCTCCTTCTTTTACATTGGTTTCAGTGTTAATTATCAATCATTTACCTTGATGCTATCTTCTCCCATCATAAAGAGAAATGCAGAGGCAGTGGTTACATCCTTAAAACAGGTTGTTTGGCACAGTTTTTCTTTCTATCATTGTAATGTCAGACTGTCACACCAACTGTCCTTTGAAGATACACTGTAACTGTCAACAGCACCATTTTTATTTTACTCTTCTCGGTACTGTAGTTGATCATTGTTAAAAAAAGAAAAAAACTCTTAGGATAATCTGGTCAATATCTTGTCAAGAGTGAGCCTTCTACTGTAGATCTCTTAGAGTGAGGCCTGCTGAGTGAGTTTCGCTGCTCTGCGTCATACTTTGTTTCCAGACTTTTCCAGCAGTTTATGAATTTATCGCTGTGGTTCACAATGATAAAGTCTTGCAATATCGTGTATGTTTTGAGATAAGAGCTGGCCGAGATAAGTAAATCTGTTAAACAGAATCTGCTTTAGTTCTAAAGTTGAGCACAGAGTTACCAGTGAGCTGCTTAATGCTCAGTTCATTCAGCTTCAGAGTGAGATCCAATAAAGAGTCCAGGATTCTGGGTGCCATTAAGGTCATAATGTTACTTCAGCTGGTTTGTGAAAGTGTACTCAAATAAAGTAGCATACTATAAGAATGGTGGTACATGTCAATGCGGGTATTTGTAAAAAAATAAATAAATAAAAAACATTCAGAAAACTACACAAGCCAAAAAAAGACAGGTTTAGGTGGCCTCCATAAATTGCTTGGCTTTACCTTAAAAGACATCATGTTGCATTTTTCCAGTCTATGCTCTTCATCTGCTAACATTTGCTGGTTGTGAAAGCAGAATAGGGGTCGACTGCTAGCTCACCCTGTAGAGTGTGCGCTGCATGTAGGCTGAATAACGGCCCAGGTTCGAATCCGACCGGCAGCTCTTTCCTGCTTGTCACCTTTGCTGCTTGTCACCCCCTCCCCTTACAAAAAGAATAGTGTGAATTCATCCTCACGCTGTTCAGTATCCTCACCCTCATGGTCTCCCTGCAGATTGTGGAGGAGCACTGCAGTGTGGAGCAGTCCCGTCGGGCCCAGGCTGAGCCCATCAGCTTGGACAGCTGTCTGAAGGCCTTCACCAGTGAGGAAGAGCTGGGTGAGGACGAGCTCTACTACTGCTCCAAGTGCAAGACACACCGGCTGGCCACTAAGAAGCTGGACCTCTGGAGGCTGCCGCCCATGCTGGTCAGTGGCATATTTCTAAGTCTGTGTGTGAGCTCTGAACATAGAACACTACGTGAGGTGTTCAATAGGCCTGCACAATTGATCGCAATTTTACCGAAATCGGAATATGTACTAGTGCGATATCCATATCGCAGAGGGGGCGCAATATATGCTAAAGGAGAAATTATGTGCCAAATCATTCTGAATTCAGTATTGTGGTGCTGCAGAGACTTCCCAGCCTACAAATCCTATTCTACAGACTAAGGGTGGAACGGTACACAGAAGTCACGGTTTGGTTCAGACATCACAGTTCGGTACGAGTTCGGTACAGTGGAGGGAAAAGCTAAACAAATATGGCAAAGGCAATTTATTTTTATTGTTTGTCTCAGGCTGTACCACATAGTGTCATGTAGTCTCTCCATTGAGCTAGCGGCAAAAAGCCTGAAGTGCGTAAGATGTAAACAGTGAACAACAAGTACCATACATCATCTCCAGACTCCATCTGTAACTTGTAAACAAAATAAGACAATCAGCTATAAAACTGAAAATACAGCATAATTGTTCTATGTATATAGATATATTTTGTCTATATATATATATATATATATATATATATATATATATATATATATATGTTAAGCCCCTCAAAAAGGCAATTTATTTTCCAGAAGAAGAAGAATTCCTTCAGTTCCAATAGGGCCTTAACTAGTTATTCAGAAAGTACCTCATGCATTACTTTTCATTAATAAGCAATAAGCATTACATTAAAAAATACCCAAAACCTAGGAAAAAACAGCAAAAACACAAAAAAGGACCCACAACATTGAAAAAGTGACAACCATTTCAGAAAAACAATAATGATGTTGAAAAAGTGACCAAAACCGGAGGTTTTTCATGGTTGACGGGAAGACAACACAAGGGTTAAAATGGACCTTGAAAGTGCTTGAAAAGTGCTTGAATTAGACCTTGGAATAGGTGT
>NC_045735.1:3117258-3117475 GCF_008692095.1 Etheostoma spectabile
TAAAATCATTGGATTTATTGATTATTCCCAAAATAAAGAAGTAAACTGATAATTGATAATTACCAAATAATTCAAGTTTGTAGCTGATTTGACAATAACCAGTGCATATTCTAAAGCATTTCTTCTTCATAAAACTTTGAATTGCAGCTGTGTTTTGAAAGGCTCTGTGACCCTAAATCAACCTGTTTTATAGTCTAAAGCTACATGAGACTCGTAG
>NC_045735.1:3117485-3118292 GCF_008692095.1 Etheostoma spectabile
AAATGTCCTGAAAGAAATGCCCCCGCGTTGTTAATTTTACCCTTGTGTTGTCTTCCCTTAGACCAACATTTAGTTTTTCTGGGTCAAAATTTTACGTTAAAACCTTCTTAAGACACTTTTTTTTCACTTTTCCCAAAGTCAGTTGTCGATTTTTTTTTTTTTGGGGACATTTTTGTTGTTTTGACTCAACAACGACGAGTTTTTAAAGCTTTCCCCGACATTTGTTGTCACTTTTTGACGTTTTTTTAACTTTTCCCGAAGTTCTTTCTCACTTAATACAATGTCTTTGTCGATTTATTTCAGACTTTTCTTAAAATGCTTTGAAATTAAAACGCACAAATTCAATGAAACTAGTGAACTGATCAGTTATTGAACTTGTGAGGAGTGTTGTATGGAACCATCCACGTTATTTTTTATAATTTAGTTGAAGGAAAACTCAAATTTCTGATTTAGAAACCTTTTGAAAATGGGTCGAATGTGACCCCGAGGACAACAGTAGGGTTAATCATTTTCTTTGGATGAACAACATGTACCTAAGGACAAAAACCTATATTTAGTATATTATAATTAACATATAAAATAATTTGAAATAATTTATATTTTGGGGGTTTAGGATGCAAATGAGCTTTTGCGTTTCCCTGATTTTTACATCAAACTATATTACACATGACTGTAGTGCAACTTAACCGCAACTAACTAGGATTAATTAAAGAACGCCACAAACAAGGTCCTGGTTTTGTACTCACGGCAAACGAGCCCCCTACTTGTTTCAACCGGCTCACAGGCCACAACAAAAGACGGAGATGC
>NC_045735.1:3118302-3118413 GCF_008692095.1 Etheostoma spectabile
AACAATAATAAAGTGACATTTATTAAATAATGATACAAACAAGATAACGATGAGGTGTGAATGTCAGTATCAGTGATGAATGAAGGTGGATGGATGTAATGGAGAATGTGA
>NC_045735.1:3118423-3118726 GCF_008692095.1 Etheostoma spectabile
TCAGTAGTTAACAAAGGGAAAACTCAAACAGAGAGAAAACATGTTGGTGCGTCGTCGGGAGAATGCGGCCGCCCGCCCTCGGGGCAGTCGGGGTTAAATAGTCTGGGAGGACCGGCCAGGTGATCACAGTCATCTCATTATCGTCTCCGCTACACCTGCAAGTTAACAAGACAAACCACAGTACACGTGTAGGACAGGCCCAGGGCCGTCATACCAACAAACATGACATAATTTTTATAGCTAGTGTTTGTGTGTATGCAGTAGTTATTATATAGTTGTGAGGAATAGTTTCAATTTTCTCAC
>NC_045735.1:3118736-3120201 GCF_008692095.1 Etheostoma spectabile
GGTTTGCTCCCCCAGCCACTGTACCTTCCCGAGTTAACCCACGTGGCTGTGCGGTTGCCTTCTTCTTCCTTCCCAGCCGTTGTGGTGGTTCTCACACCAACATCTTCCGCCTGCACCGCTGTTGGGCTCTTCACTATTTACCCATAGCTGGGGCTATTTACCCATAGCTGGGACAAGTGTTGCCGGCATCATGTGTTCCCACTCACCGATGGGCCTGCATGCCGCGTCTCTGGGGCCCACTGCTGCTCCGAGATCCTGTACATCTTAGCCTGGAACCACAAGGACCAGTTCCCATGTGCCCGGGGAGGCGTGTACGAGGTCTTGGCAGTGAGAGGCTATGTACCGGCGGAGGAGGCGACAAACACTCTGCTCCTCTTTCAGCCCCTGAAACAAAGAGCTGTCCGGTGGCAGTAGCTGAGGCAGAGAGTAGGGAGCAGAAGCAACATGTAGCATGTAGCACACACTGACTACAAGCTCTACTACTCCAACACTACTGCACTGACGCATCACACGCCCTGCGAGCAACCACCACACACCACCCACACACACACACACACACACACCACACCACACACACCACACACAACACACACACGACCCAAACACACACACAGACCACACACAACCAACACACACACACACACACCACACACAACCACACACACACCACACCATACCCATACGCACATACACCCACAAACGAACACACACCACACGCACACCAAAGACAGACCCACACAGACACAAGACGACGAGACACACCACGCACCCACACATGCAAGCACGCCACAAACCACACACACACACACACACACACACACACACACACACACACACACCACACACACACACAGACAACCCCACACACACATAAACAGACACAACACACAAAGAACAGACACAACACGACACAGACACACGACACAGACACACACAGACACACACACAACACACACACACACCACACACACACACACACACACACACACACACACACACACACAAGACAGACAACAGACAGATACTATACCTACAATGCATGTTCTCTTCTCAGCCAGGCAGAAGCTTTTTGTACCATTTTCTTCTTTTTGGCTTTTTTCATTACCTGGCTCTGAAGATCTACCAGCTGGGACCTCAAGATGCTCTCATTCCTCTCCCACTCCTGCTCTTTTTTCCTGCTGATTCAGCTTAGGCTTTCTGTGGCCTGAAGGAGGGATGATTTTTCCTCCTTCCACTGGTTGAGATGACTCTCCAGCTGATGTTCATACTTTTTCTCAAGAGCATCCATGAGGTTCTTGTTGTTTTGGTCCTGCATCTCTAGCTGGGCTCTATGGGAAGCCTGGGATCTTTCCAGAATCTCCTTTTCCTCCTTGTCTTGTTTTAGGCAAGCTTCCTCCACCTTGCTCAATTTATCCTTAAGCTCCTGAGCTTGAGCCCTTTCAATCTCCAGATGGCTCTCCAACAT
>NC_045735.1:3120211-3121126 GCF_008692095.1 Etheostoma spectabile
GGTCTTACCTACCGTGAGCATCTGTCGCTCTTCTCGGCGCTTCAACTTCTGAGTCGCCACAAAATTTTTAAGGGCCTGCATCTCTCCTTTCATCTGCTTTAAATCAACTTTCAGGGCTTCAGTAATGAAGGTCTTCAGGTCCAGATCTTTTTGGGCTTTCCAGCTGGGATTTCAGATTGTCTGTTTCCCTGGGTGGGGAGGGGACACGTTCAGCCGGAGCCTCATCCAGCTGGGCTCTATGGGAAGCCTGGGATCTTTTCCGTATCTCCTTTGCCTCCTTCTCTTGTTCTAGGAGAGCTTTCTTCATTTTGCTCAATTGATCCCTCAGCTCCTGAGCTTAAGCCCTTTCCATCTCCAGAAAGCTCTCCAACTCCACGTTGGTCTTACTTACCTTGAGCTTCTGTCTCTCTTTACAAAGCTCCATCTTCTGAGTCTCCACTTCCTTTTTCAGGGCCTCCTTCTCTCCCATCATCTGCTCCAATTCAACCTTCAGGTCTTCAGTAATGAAGTACTGCAGGTCCAGATCTTTTTGGGCTTTTCGCAGCCTGGGGCTGGTTTTGACCAGCTGGGAATTCAGATACTCTGTTTCCCTGGGTAGGGAGGGGACACGTTCAGCCGGAGCCTCATCCAGCTTGGCTCTATGGGAAGCTTGGGATCTTTCCCTTATCTCCCTTGCCTCCTTCTCCTGTTCTAGGAGAGCTTCCTCCATCTTGCTCAATTTATGCTTCAGCTCCTGAGCTTGAGCCCTTTCCATCTCCAGAAAGCTCTCCAACTCTAACTCTACGTTGGTCTTACTTACCTTGAGCTTCTGTCTCTCTTTACAAAGCTCAATCTTCTGAGTCTCCACTTTCTTTTTCAGGGCCTCCTTCTCTCCCTTCATCAGCTCCAATTCAACCTTCAGGTCTTCAGTAATGA
>NC_045735.1:3121136-3121293 GCF_008692095.1 Etheostoma spectabile
ACTGCAGGTCCAGATCTTTTTGGGCTTTTCGCAGCCTGTGGCTGGTTTTAACCAGCTGGGATTTCAGATACTCTGTTTCCCTGGGTGGGGAGGGGACACGTTCAGCAAGCTGAACTTTTAACTCACAGATCTCCCTCTGCATCAGCTCTTTCTCATG
>NC_045735.1:3121303-3121705 GCF_008692095.1 Etheostoma spectabile
CTGCCCTCTCTCTGTTGTTGGAGCTGATCGAGGAGCTCGGCCAACAAGTCCTCTCGGATGATCAGGTGAACTCTCCCCTCAGGTTCACATTGGGTGAGCGTCGCCTCGCTGTCCTTCAGCTCACGCCGTACTTGTTCTTCAAGGTAACTGAGATAGAAACTGATTGGTTGAATCTCTCTGGAGTTGAAGTCCATGTTTTCCAGTGTTTTTTCTCCTGTTGCAATGTGCACCTTTGGATTGTCACAAATGACTCTCTGCTACAAACTGCTCTCTGAGTGAATGTGTGTCAGAACTAAAGTTGGGTCCTAGTATTCAGTGTGTTGTTATGACAACAACAACATGTATTCTTATGTTTTCAGTCCAAATGGTTATAGATACTATTCCATTCTATCTTTGATTCTA
>NC_045735.1:3121715-3122012 GCF_008692095.1 Etheostoma spectabile
GGGACACCAGTTTGTTTATGTTTGAGTATGCAGTATGAATGTAATGATTTCTGATGATTCCTAAAATATGGCAGAAAAAACACTACAAAATATGGAAAGGAAAAAGATGAGTAGTACACACAAGTATGCACCAGTTGGGACGTCATTTTCTCTAACTCCATACACCATGTGCGCTTAGCAACTACCTATTTTTTAAGATGTGCATTTACCACAATAAAAATAAAATAATAATAATAATAATAATAATATATAGAAGTGCATCAATATAAAATGTTGATATAGTTGATTGTAAAACAA
>NC_045735.1:3122022-3122285 GCF_008692095.1 Etheostoma spectabile
CATGATCTTGACTTTGAACTACATGTAACAGTGTAGCCAATGGTTCACTTTTACTCCATACTCACCAATTACCTGCTTCATGGCTGGTGATAATTTCACATTTTGCATATTAGAAATAATCTCTAGGTTTAAGTTAAGGCTTCCCTAGCTGTCTGCTTTATGCTACTGTTGCAGTCAAAAGATATGTTATTGGCTACAAATTAAAACATTTACTAATTACTCTGTAGCCACCAGTGTTGGGCAAGTTACTTTTAAAAAGTAAT
>NC_045735.1:3122295-3128862 GCF_008692095.1 Etheostoma spectabile
TAATTACAGTTACTAGTTACTTCTTCCAAAAAGTAACTAAATTAGATACTCAGTAAAATATTATGAAAATAATTAAAGCTGCAAGCAGCGTTGGACGGGCCTTCGCCAACCTTTGCGTGTCAGGGTTACTGGCAGACGCCGCTCCTTGCGACCGTGCATTTGCGCGTCACTCAGACACCGAAGATCTTCCCAAATGATAATTAACTCCCTGCTGAGTTCAATGATACCTCAGACAAGACTCTACGTTATACAGTTCATTATCTGTGAAAGGGGGCATGGCCGATTATAAGGGGACGGGTGAAACCATCACCAATGAAAAAGGAAGTCTCTGCTGAGTTCAATGACACCTCACACAAGACTGTACCTTAAACGGTTCAAATGTTATGGAAAGGGGCGTGGCCTAGGGGCTCAATTTTCTTAACTTTGAAGGGGCCGTTAGCGAGCCATTTTTGTGCGCCTATTCACCAGACTTGATGCGACCGCCAAATTTGGTGAGTTTTTGAATATGATAAGTCCCTGTAAAGGCAATTCATTCGCCGGGAAAAAAATAATAATAATTTCTTCAGTTTCAATAGGGCCTTCGCCGCATTTGGCGCTCGGGCCCTAATTACCTGATAAATGCAACGTTGTCACATCTCCCGGCCATTTTTCACCGCAGGAAGCTGCTGCCTGCCTGGCTAAATCTAATATAGTATAATATATTATATATTGCCCAGGGCCAGGCCAGCTAAGCGGCGTATTTCTGCCGTTGCGTCCCGCTGTCTCCCGTCCCTACACCGGCACCGCACCTTGTCCCCCCTCCTCAGTCACAGAACAGAAGACCGTTTTGGCGGCCACATGAGAGAAATACCTTGCGTGCTCGCTGTACAATACCGGCGTCATTTCTACAGAAAGTTGCCATATATGTCGCTAGTCGTTCAAAAAAAAAAAAAAAACTTGCTAAGGGGGTCTGAAAAGTCACAAAATCCAGCGACACAGTCACTGAGTTAACACTTGGTGCTGCTATCTCTGACTCACTAAAACTGCATATATACGCTACATACTGCGCGCTAGCTTCATAGCTAAGGTGGGGCTACAGATTAGGAGTCCTTCCGGGTATCTAACAGTAGTTCCGCATTACATTAGTTTTTTTTGATAATTTGACATGAGTTTTATTTTTATACCTTGTATTCTCCGTGTAAATTTGTGTGCCGAACCGTGACGCCCATACCGTTTCAGTTCAATACGAGTACATGAACCATTCCACTCCTACTACAGACTAAAGAAAAATAATCTTTGTTTGGTACAGATCCCTGCAAAAAAATCACACTATAATCATTTACATTGATTTAATGTCAATATTTTTCAATGAAAATGAGAATAACGATACAAAATGATCATTCCCTCCAAAATTGTTAATATCAGTCAGACATAATTAAATATTTTCCTCATATCGTGCAGCCCTAGTTTTCAGTAGTATTTACTGTTTGTATTGAAACTAGTTGAAGGACAACACAGTATATGGGTGTTCTCTTCTTCAGATTGTGCACCTGAAGCGCTTCCAGTTTGTAAATGGTCGTTGGATCAAATCCCAGAAGATTGTCAAGTTCCCGAGGGAGAGTTTTGACCCCAGCGCCTTCCTGGCTCCCAGAGACCTGGAGCAGCACTGCCTTCACTCCCGCAGTAAGAGCGAGGATCTGCTGAGGGTCGGAGAAGACAACCTGTCCTCCATCTCTGCCCCCGCTGGTTTCTGCAACCTCTCCAAAGGTTCCACATGTTGATTTAAGCCTAATATTTAGCAAATCATGCACTGAGACTGCTTACATTTTTAAAGAGACATATGCATTATGTGTTTGATGTTCAACAGCATGACAGCTTGTGAAACAAAATAGACGGCGGTATAAACAAGCAGAGCAGCTGATGGCCCAATGGCAGGGGACGTTTATTTAACTCTGTGGTTTCCCAACAGCCTCCCCTGCCTCTAGCAGGAAGTCAACGCCTTCTCTCAGCCGGACCAGCAGCCCCTCAGGCAGCCCAAAGACCGGCAGCGTGGGCCGCAGGCCAGGCCGGCTACGCCTTCCCCAGCTGGGCAGCAGACACCGCCTCTCTAACAGCAAGGAGAACCTGGATGGAGCTGCTAATCCTGAGGCTGAGCCACAGGACGGTGCACCACGGCCGGACACAGAGGGGAGCTCGGCAGGGGCGGAAGAATCAAGCCTCCCTGGATCAGGAGACGTGATCGCGTCAGAGGCATCGTGCGGTACTGAGGTGTCCAGCAGCCTCTGTGACGTGGTCCTGGTGAACGGTGACAGCAACGGACTGAGCTCAGACTGCAGCACAGAGAGCAGCATGGACCCTGACAACTCGCTGCTCCAGCACAGTGACAACATGTGTCTGGACGCCATCTACAACCTCTATGCAATATCAGTAAGTATCACGCATCAACATCACCGTCACATAAGTCATTTTAAGCTTTTCTGCTGTGAAAATGGTCTAAAATATTGTTGTGCTTTATCTTGTCAGTGTCATTCAGGAATCATGGGAGGAGGCCACTATGTGACGTATGCCAAAAACCCCAATGAGAAATGGTACTGCTATAATGACAGCAGCTGTAAGGTAAGGCGTTCATATTCTACCTCCAGAACTTATAGCATACCTTTCATTACTGTATTTTGATTATTGCCATGGATAACTGTGACATCACAACCATACCAAAGTCCTGGCGGAAATGCTTGACATTGGAGGCATCTAGTGGTGGACACACACCATCACATATCTTTAAGTCTGCCTGTAATGTTTTCCAGAATTGAACATCTCATAACGACACCTCTTTGTTTTACAAAAATAAATGTCCTCCAGGAAGTGCACTCTGAGGAGATCGACACTGACTCGGCGTACATCCTCTTCTACGAGCAGCAAGGAGTCGACTACTCCCAGTTTCTGCCAAAGATTGATGGCAAGAAGATGGCCGACACCAGTAGCATGGATGAAGATTTCGAGTCCGACTACAAGAAATACTGTGTCCTCCAGTGATCGCACCTCGTCTTCCATCAGCCAGCACTACACCTGCTCTCTGCTCCCGCCTCCTGCTCTGAGCAGGAAGCACCAGACGTTCCGATCGTTTGGAGGAATTCTAACAAACTGCTAATGACTGGAGTCAGACTGTGGTCTCTGTCTTTAGGGATGCGTCGCAGCACTTTCTACACTTGATCGCAAACATATTTTAGTGCAAAGATTTGCCGAAACAACAATGAAGCCCTGGAAAAAGCACTAAACTGGTGCACTTTGTTGAGCCCGACAAAACAACCCCCCCCCCCCCCCCCCCCCCCCCTCCCCCCTCGTGAAGAACCCCGCCATAACATACATGTAACTAACTTGCATACTAATGCATCTCTGAATGTATGCCAGTATGGCCAAGTCATGAAGTGGTTGCTTTGTTATTGTGCATTTATCACTTGTGATGTCCAAATGAAAAGAATAATAACAAAGAAAAAAACATCTCCACCTGGAGTTATCATGTGATCCAAGCCTGAATATCTTAACTGAAGAAGGAAATTAATGACGCCATAGAATGAAGTCCAGGCAAAGCCAATGATTGGATACAGGTTGAGTTTTAAATGCCAAGTGTAAATGGGGCCCAAGAGTTAAAGAACCTGTGTTAATGTCATGTTTGACGCCACAGAACATGATGGTGACATTTGGTATCTAGTGTATTGGATACTATGACAAGCTTTAAAAAAAAAAAAAGACAAAAAAAAGTAAGGTTCTGAAAGGTTTTGTTAGCGATAGTGTCACTAGAGAAAACATAAGTCACATGCTACCTCATCGCTTTCTGCAGTCTGTTGGCCAACTGTACCCTCAAAGTCTGTGACAGTATTATTAATAACACATAAAATGCTTCCATCCAGGGTAGGAATCATGGTACACACAGGCCCTGATGTGGATATACAATTAGGCATTTTTAGCCAAAACTATTTCATTCCACTGTTGCCAAATATCAGTGGTGATTTGTGAATTGTTGACCTGTCTGTACCCATAACTTCTTAGAAACTCAAAAAGCTTGAGCATCAATCTGGGTTTGTTTAGGACAGGTGCCATGATCTCAAAAGAAGGCTTGAAGAGTAACATACAGTATATGTTCAATACTTTTTTTGTTTTTTTTGTTCTGCAAATGAGTTGTTTTTAAAAGATTTATTTTATTGTTGTGATTATTTGCTTCTTGAGGCGGGCTTCAGTAGCCACTTCAGGTTGTAAATGGATGTTAATCTCAAAGCTACACCAGCGGCATCGGGCTTGTCTTCACATCGCTGCAACATCAACCTTTTACTTGCTGCAATTCTCAACTGTTGAGATGCAAACTGATCTGGAATACTAATGTTCATATGCTCCCCAATAAGAAACCAGAAAAAGTTGGGCCGCAAATGATTTTACCTTTCCTTTAAACGTTATATTATTTAAAGAGTAACTTAAAAGAGTACTCCACCGATTTAGATTTGCACTCCTATAACATTGTCGGACCCACAAAGGCCAGTAAAAGCAAACTGATCAAAATCAATCCGTCATAATGCAAGATGTCATCTTTTTTTTATGTCACACGTTCATCTTTTTTTGTCAATACTGACCAATACCTTCATTACCCACAATGCAACTCGGCGGCTAACAATTCAATCAGGCATCCGGGTGTGTTATAACAGTAGCAGTTAAACGGCTACAGAGGTCTAACAGGATCACTTCTTTCAAACTCCACGCACCCAGATTCTTTATCTTTTTTCATTTACAGATGTAAGCTTTAGCCCCATTTGACGCTGAATCAAGTGACATCACATGAGGACATTTTAAGACTTCACACCGCTCCCTCTGGAGACACAAAATACTTCTTTCCACATATGCACTAGTGCTCAACATCTGGAAAACCATTTGATGTGTACAATCCGTGGAGTTTAACATCAGCTTGAAAAACAGACTTTTACGTCTCTCTTTGGTTGAAATTGTCACGGGTGTTTCTTTGTGCCTAGTGGCTCCTGTAACCACACCCAACAGTGATGTTTGCAGTGTCCTGCAGTACACGTGAACATCACTGCAGCAAAGTGAGAAGAGAAAAAAGTGTTAAATTACTCTTTAAAGGCCACTCATAAGATGTCTCAAAGTTGCTGGTAATGGAGCGCTCCCCTGCACATTGTTGTGAACTTGATTTTCAAGATGGCACCCTGCTAAATATCTTCATAAGCCCACCTGGTTTCAGTTTACTGTTCATTTATTCTTCAAAACGAAGCACGGCCTGTTGGATCTGTTGGCTACAGTACAGTATGTGTCTGGACTGTAGTTAGACCTGTAAAAATACCTGAACCTAACCTTTAGATTCTCATTTGTCTTCTGTGCGCCGAGTCTAAATGTTGGTTACCGTTTCTTCCTTTTTATCTGAAGGTTTGGCTACTTGATGTGAGGTCAGTTTGAAATGAACACACCCGTGTGTTGCTGTGTGGAGTCGAGTGGCAGAGCTTTGTGTAGCAGCATGTGTGGAGCTCTTCCTGCGCCGGGCTCTGTCTAATCACTGTGAACAGACAGCTGACGGTTCCCCACTTTTGTCTTTCAAAACCACATGAGATGAATCTCTGTGTTCACCCCCTTTTTAGCTGCTGTATTTATGAGGCGAAGGCGTCATTATGGATGTATTTGGAGCGATATCTGTCAATGAATGAAACTTTATTCTGTTGCCGAGTACGTTTGTTGAACAAATGGTAATGTATAGATGAGTGCTATTTTTATGTGTTCTTGCTCAGCTCTTCTCGTCCTCCATCCTCCTGCCTTTCCACCGAGCTGTAGACGATGTCCAGTTGTAGTCGGTGTTTGAAAAAGTCATCACATGGCTCAAAGGGAAAATGTTCCTAAGGATTGGTTTCTTGACAACCCAGTTTGTAATGTTTGCTTCATTTAATGGTGCAATAGCTGTCAACGTTTTTTTTTTTTTTGTGTGGCTGTGAATGTTCCCTCAAACTACTTGTGCGATGCTAAGCTTACCACAACTGTAGCTTAAAGTTGCTGTAGGGAGGATTGCAAGGGTAGGATTGTGAAGATCCAAAGAATTTGAACATCACCAACTTCTCAGTCCCTCCCCCCCTTTCTGCTAAAGCCCAAACGGTCTCCTAAGCCCCTCCCCCCACAAGGGAGAATAAAGGCCTGTGCCTGAGCTGTGATTGACAGCCACCCACCCCTGGCCCTGATTGGAGGATCTGAACAGGGAGTGGTGGATTTATGCAAATCGCACTACAGGCTGTAGGTGGTGCCAGAGGAGCTGGACTTTTTTTAAATTACCTGCTTCATGTAGTTTTACTGGAACATAGGGTCAGTTTCAGCAAATATGACAAAAAGTTAGTTTTATAAGTCTTACCTATTGCATCTTTAAACTATAAAAAGCAAAAACACAATTTAAAGTTGGAGTTCATTTTAGCACAACTTTCCTAATCCAGGAACAAAGATCCTCTGCCCAAAAGAACTAAATATTGACGTTGAAATTGGTTCAAACGCGATCTTCTGAACCACAGAAATAATATGTCAAGACCTTCCCCATCCCAGAAGCCCCCCCCCCCC
>NC_045735.1:3128872-3153862 GCF_008692095.1 Etheostoma spectabile
CCAGAACCCAGAAGAGTAGTTTGGAGTGTCGGCAGGTTGTGCAATCTACTACTGAGCTGTCTGTCAGTGTCTGTAGCCTCTTTTTATTTAAGTTCATTTCTGTTGGATCTGAACCCGACATGTTAATTTAAAGAACTTTTTGTAAGGTGTTTGTTGAAAGAAAGTGATGTTGCACTGACGAAAACATGTACATACAAAAATGTGTTTTGTAAATAAGCCAATGAAAACTATGTATTTGAATATGAACTGTACAAAATACTGTACTTGTAGTTGTATATGGAGTGATACCGTTGATCTGTAACAAAATACCCAAGCAACAAATTAAATTCTGCAGAGGAAACGTTAACACCAGGTTGAAATGTGTTGTTTTCTGTGTTCTGAGCAATGCAGATTTTTCTTTTAATGGCGATCTGACGTTCGGTCCACTGTCCACTGGTCCTGACTAATGAAATTGACTATATTAACTTTGGGACAGACATTCATATTCCCCACAGAATTAATTGTTTTTTGTGATACATCTGGAATGTTTTAGACAATGAACTCCCCTTTGTTCCTGTTGTGGGGCCGTTATCGCCCTCCCACCAATCAGGAGCGCTGTATTATTGATTAATGGGGAAAAAGTGTGCAAGTTACAAGCTAGATGGTAGTATGTTTCAGATAATCTCCAAGTTTTTGTAAGATGAGAGATAATGGGGCCAAAGCATAGCTGGAACTGTTAGAAATACTGGCAAAAAGAACGTCATGGAGTGACCAAGGCTCTGTCATATTTTTATTAATCCTGTCGGAGTTCACTAATTTTGCCATATGAGACTCCAAATGACGGGCTAGGAGCTTTGCAAGTCAGCGTTAAGCAGGCTCAGCAACCAATAGCTAGAAAACTCTGTAGAATCCATGTCCTTTTTCAGGAGTAAGGAAATTAAGGCTGTGTTAACATCCCTTGAGAATTCACCCTTTTCAATAGAGAAGTTAATCACGTTTAAGGTTTAGGTTTTAAACCAAGAAGGGAATGGGCCCAGATGTTCCCAAAAGGTTGCATAAAATTCAGCGGGAATCCCATCAAAGCCTGGTGATTTTCCTTTTTGCATATTCTGTACTGCCAATTTTAATTCTTCAATAGTAATTCATTTGTCCAAGCTAGCTGTTTCCTCTGCTGTTAATTGAGGTTCCTTTTTTTATTATTCATATTTTTATTGCCTTTCATAGAAACAAAAACAGTGATCTCTCACTGAGTGAAAATGGAAGCGATAACAACCAATTAAGGACAAAAACAATATACTGGATGTTATATTATAAAAATGTGGGTAGGTCCCGATGAGCTCTTGACAGCTATTCATATACACTAAAACACTGACATTATCCAGTGTGGATTATTCAGTACCTGTCGTCTCTCACACGTCTTAGTGACTTACATATACATTAAAGTTAGTTTATCAAATTCTCCCCCATTAATTATGCAGTATTGCATTCATGTAGGGTCCCCATATTTTCCAAAATACTCCTGTCTGTTTTTCAAGTTAAAAATTAATCTTTCATTGCTGGCCATTTTGGTTATTTCTCCACACCAGTCATTTAAAGGGACATTATGTTTTGTTTTCCAATGTCTTAGCACAACTCTACAACCTGTGGTAAGGGCCAGTCTACACCACAGAGTCTGTTGCCCTGACAGGCCTACCCCTGCTGGGATTATGCCTAACAAAGTGCCAGTGTTACGGCTCAGAGAGTAGTTGGACTCAAATGCAGAGACATCAAAGGTAATGGTGAGCTTCATGATTTAATGAAAATACGAAAATGATGTCCAGAGGTAGGCAGGCGAACACTTACAAACAAAAGTAATTCAAAACAGGTAAGCAGGCAGAAAACCAGACCACACGGAAAATGAGATAAATAAATTCACGGACAAAAAGACAGAGCAGAACAGGACTGAAAATCAACACACAGAACCAATGATCCCACAATAGACAAAGACAGCGCAGAGACTAAACACACAAGGTAACGAGTAAACAAGGGACAGGTGAAATACAAAAGTTTTTTGTCATTTGACATTCATATAGCATATGCATCAATGTGCTTCTGCTTATTTCGCATCTCCATTGTACAGTACATCTGAATCCAAGGATTTTAGCCTCACCATCTTACAGGGAGTCCGATGCACATGAATAATCCTCCCTTCTCTTGACGTCTTCAACCAGGACCCCACAACTTCCTCCCACGTCTCCTCAGCTACCCAACCTCCAAATCCTCCTCCCATGCTCTCTTAACACCACCGAGCCTCAGTGGTCTCAAGATACTGTTCCTAAGATACTGTTCCTAAGGTATGAGCTGTATTTTTTTTTTTTTTTTTTACACAATAGTCCAGGAGAGAAACTGTAGTTTAGTAATCCATCTCCCTGCCGGTGTTCAGAGTGTTTAAAAATAAAACACATTGTGTTAAATTTTTAAAAAATAACACATTGAAAAACTGTATTTGCAATACCATGAAACCGTGATACTTGTGCTGCAGATCTCGTCAGCACAGCTGAGCACAGCTTTACAGAGCTGCACGCGCGTCTCGTTTAAAATAATTTTACTTGTCACTCCCCTTCCTGATCGTAAAATGAAATGATGCTGCAGTAGGCCTGCGTGCAGATGCGAAAGGTAACCACATGCAGGATCACTTCCTCTAAGGAAACACTGCTACTGAAATGCAAAAATGGCTTTCATATGCACAATGTGAAGAGGCTTTTCCTCTCCACCTACCTAATGCTGACTGACATCTTCCCACCATTCACACGTTGTAGGCCCTAAAGCAACAACCATCTATGGCTGGTTTTATCGATCAAAGCAGGGGTCTTCAATGTTTTTTAAGCCATGACCCCTCAGCTGAAAGAGAGCCGGATCAGGGACCCCCTTCTACATATATTGTATAAAGTGAAGTTGATTATTAAACTGGGCTTACAATAACGTGTAGAGCGTCCTAAAGCCTTTATACATACCTTATTATTTGCAATGTATTATGTATTTATTTAGTTTTGTTATCTACTTTATCAATGGGACGTTAGAGTAAACATTATTGGATTAAAAATGGGAGAGATTATGCAATTATACATAGCAATTTTCTTTTACTTGGAATTTTATACAATTGATTAAAAACAAATGTTGTCCAATTCATGGCTCAAATAAGTATAACTATTCAAAGAAAATGCTCATTATTAAAATATTACAACGATACGTGGCTGAAAAGTATGATTAATGTGTATGGTTTTTCAAAGCCTGGGGACAGAAAAGTGGGTCTACAGAATGACTCATACAGTAAAGTAAACCACCAACACTAAGGAACCTCTTACTTTTCATACTTTATGTTTGATAACAACCTTATGCAGTTAAATGAGGGTTAAACATGTCTGATAGAACACCCATATACGCTTTGTTCTCCTTAAAATCTCATAGAAATTTGTTAAAACCAACCATATTTTAAGTATTATCTGTTAATCTGACTTTCCGTGGTTTGCATCCAACAATACTAGGCTACTTAAACTGATTTTTCCAATCTTCCTTTCCCAAATAATCTAATCAGTGATCACTATTGACCCCAATCAATATCCATTCAAGTTAATTTGTCCCTATGTCCCCCAGCTAAGGTCCCCCAGATCACAAGTGAAAATTTCAACAAAACATTAGCTAGAGTAAGTCTATATAAAAGGGACTTCAGATACAGTATGAGGGGACCACTAAGTCTATATAAAAGAGACTTCAGTACAGTATTAGGGCCCACTAAGGTCTATATAAAGAGACTTCAGTACAGTATAGGGACCACTAGGTCTATAAAAGACTCAATACAGTATGAGGGGACCACTAACTTAGTGGCCCCTAATCTGTATCTGAAGTCTCTTTGATATAGACCTTAGTGCCACAAGGTCATATCAAGAGACTTCAGATACAGTATTAGGGACCACTAGGTCATATAAAAGAGACTTCAGATCCAGTATTAGGGGACCACAGGTCTTATAAAAGACTTCAGATACAGTATTAGGGACCACTAAGGTCTAATAAAAGAGACTTCAGATACAGTATTGGGGACCACTAAGGTCTATATAAAGAGACTTCAGATACAGTAATGGGACCACTAAGGTCTATATAAAGAGCCTTCAGATACAGTATAGGGACCACTAGGTCTATTAAAGAGACTTCATACAGTATTAGGGGACCACTAAGGTCTATATCAAAGAGACTTCAGATACAGTATTAGGGACCCTAAGGTCTATATAAAAGAGACTTCAGATACAGTATGAGACCACATAGGTCTATCAAAGAGACTTCAGATACAGTATTAGAGGACCAATAGGTCATAAAAGAGACTTAGATACGTATAGGGACCACTAAGGTCTATATAAAAGAAACTTCAATACAGTATTAGGGACCACTTTCTATATAAGAGACTTCAGATACAAGTATGAGGGACCACTAAGGTCTATATAAAGAGACTTCAGATACAGTATTAGGGACCACTAAGGTCAATATAAAAGAGACTTCAGATACAGTTAGGGACCACAAGGTCTATATAAAAGAGACTTCAGATACAGTATAGGTACCACTAAGGTCAATATAAAGAGACTTCAGATACAGTATTAGGGGACCACTAAGGTCTATATAAAAGAGACTTCAGATACAGTATTAGAGGACCAATAAGGTCTATAAAGAGACTTCAGATACAGTATTAGGGACCACTAAGGTCTATATAAAGAACTTCAGATACATTAGAGGACCAATAGTCTATATAAAAGAGACTTCAGATACAGTATTAGGGACCACTAAGGTCAATATAAAAGAGACTTCAGATACATATTAGGGGACCACTAAGGTCTATATAAGAGACTTCAGATACAGTATTAGGGACCACTAAGGTCAATATACTGTAAAAGACTTCAGATACAGTATGAGGACCACTAAGGTCTATATAAGAGACTCAGATACAGTATGGGACCACTAGGTCAATATAAAAGAGACTTCAGATACAGTATTAGGGACCACTAAGGTCTATATAAAAGAGACCAGGTACAGTATGAGGGGACAACTAAGGTCAATATACTGTAAAAGAGACTTCAGATACATATTAGGACCAATGGTCTATATAAAAAGACTTCAGATACAGTTTAGGGACCACTAAGGTCTATATAAAAGACTTCGATACAGTATAGGGACCACTAAGGTCTATATAAAAGAGACTTCAGATACAGTATGAGGGGAACCACTAAGGTCTATATAAAAGCATCCAAAGAGCACCATGTCATGGGACCTTTAAGTTCTGATGTCTGGGAGAGTGTATGTACCCATAGTTCAGTCTGCGTGCTGAACATCAAGTACTTGTAGAATGTGATACAAAGTGTCATGCAGCTCAAACCGCCCGCTGCTCCTGTTCATTTCCTCTGCTTATGTTGTGGTTGACACACGATGAGAACTCTCGCTGGTGACAATACAGACAGACTCAAGGTTAACACAACACATGGTTGAATTCTTGTAAGGTTGTGGCATTTTTTGGTAAATCAGAATAAAGACAGAATAAACACAGAACAGAACGGTTCCAGCTGGCCTCGGATCATCATCAGTCACTCATCAAACTGGTGTTCATCAGAAAACAAAAGGTAAGGCGGTTTAGTATGGTAATACACATTTTTTTATGTGAACGCATGAGCTTAATGTGTCTCTTACTGTGCATTCTTTATTGTTTTGGGCTTCACAGGATGTTCTTACATCAAACTTCTACAACGTTAATTAATAAATTAATAAAAGAAAGTACATCATTAATACTGTTCCTGCTCTTTGGATCACTGGTGTTGTTTGATTTGTTACACTGTCACTTTCCAGGCTGGAGTGATGTTCTTTAATCAAAATCACCCTTGTTGAGCAGAAGACACAATGTCGGCTAATTCCACCACTGGAGACCGGACTGCCACAGGTAAGAATTGCATCCTGTTGTGTTCACTGACACATGTGTGAGAGCGTGTTGGAGCTGACTGTTTATGTCCTTTTGGCTCGTTTAGGTCGGTCCTTGGACCCGCTTGTCTGCATCCTCACAGGGGCCCTCTCCTTCACCGTCCTGGTGTTCACACTGCTGGGGGTCGTGTGTCTCAGAAAGTAAGGCCGGCTGATATTATTTCAAAAGGAATTTACTGGAGGATTGGACGTGTCATTTGATTTGGCTGAGTTTAGATTGAAGTTGTAAAATGTTTGTAGAAATACAACGGAAAACACAAGGTGGAATGTATTCAATGTTGCATCCTCAAGTGCAATAACCTTTGAATTGGTATTTCTATAAAACATTTTACCTGCTTTAGATCATAGGAAAACTGAGGGCTGTCAGTTTTCACAATGAAATACCTTTTTTTAACCGCGGACTAACATTGTCATGGCACGTAATTGTAGCACAGGTGTAATTAACTGTCAACATTAATGATGTCTTCGTTTGTATTTATGTAAAGTGGATATTGGGAGCGCTGTACAAAAAGGCACCAAGATGATATGTAATTGAACACTGAACTATAAAATATAAGTTGTAGATAGAAAACACAAAAGAACACTCTAACAACAATGAGCTGCGATTCACAGGCCTCCATCGTTGTAAGAATATTCGATGTGCTCATATTATGCTTTTGGCTTTTTCCCTTTCCGTTATTGTTCTTTATATTTTTGTGTGCATGTTAAAGGTTTACAAGGTTTACAAGTGGAAAAAGCCCAAAGTCCAGAGGGACTTAACCTCTCCAACAGAAAACACTGTTCACAAACTGCTTCAGACAGCTCTATTATAGTCCAGCCTTTACTTCCGTTATGAACGTGTGTCACTTTTTAACACACGTTATAAATTTAGCTGCTAGTGTGGCACGCCCTCACACTCTCCTTCTGTTAGTTACGCATGAGCTTGTGATAGTTTGCAGGGTAATAAGGACCAAAATGCAGGTAGGCGGGACAAGGCAGGATGAATTTATTGTCCAACGAAAATCAATCCAACAAGAAAACACAAAGTCCAATATCCCAAAAAGAATCCAAAAATCCAAAATCCAAAGGGGTCTGGGGGGAAAAAAGGCGAGTAAAAGACAGAAAGCAAAGACAGTGAAAACTCACAGGGAATACAGGACAAGACACAAAGAGCTTTTCCTGGAAGAGGATTAGGTGAGTTGTAAGTTTTAAAGTCAGAATTCTGAGAATAAAGTTGAATTCTGAGCTTGAAGTCAGAATTCTGACTTTAAACTCACAACTCAGTAATTTTGTTTCACATGTGACCTTAATCCTTAATTTCTGCAGAAATGCATGATATGTTAATGCTAGGTATGTCAATCCACCACTTTGGTCCAAATTATTTGACAACTAGCACTGCCATAAAATTTGGTGTTGACACTCATGACCTGGGGGATTATTCTGTCAATTCTATTTGCCACCAGCAGGTTGAAAGTTTTGGGTTTGAGTGAAATTAGATGGATTGCCATAAAAAGACAATTAAGTTCCCCTCAGGATGAATGGTAATCCCTTTGTTGATCCCCTGAATTTTCATCTTGCGCCACCATCAGGTCAAAGTTTTAATTTGTCCTTAAGTTTATGACCAAATACCCCAAATACCTGCGCAAAAAAGAGACATTTCCATCAACCTCAGCTGTACTTTGAGCTTAGTGCTTGTTAGCATATGTTAGCCAGCTAACAGAGAAAAACAAGATGGTAAAGATATTATAACCAGCTAAACATCAGCATGTTAGCATTGTCCATGTGAGCATATTAGCATGCTATAACATTAACATTACTACTGTGCTAAAAGAAATATAAGAAATAGATTATTTATATTCAAGCCTCTCTTGTGAAATAGGTTCTGCTGCCTCCAACTGGAAATATTAATGTTCCCACAGAAACATTACCTAGTCCAACTTTTTATTTAGATTTAGTTTTCTTTGTCTTAAATCCAGCAAACAACACCCCCCTGGTACAGCTGCCTTGAGCTTTTGGTGGAATCCTTAACCCCCGAACCTTGCACGGTGTAAGGTGTTTTACAACATACACAACTTTTTCTTTTAGATATCGTTCTTTGGTGCAGACCATTCGAGAGCTGCAGCGCAGCAAGTTGTTGCTAGATGCTGTTCCTCGGCTGGAAGCTCCCCTCATGCCTGTGAAACCAGGTCCAGCAGTGGGGAAGGAGGAGGAGGAGGAGGAGGAGGAGGAGGAGGTACAGCTTCCTCCCCAAATTCCCCTAAAGCAGAGCAGCACCGTCAGGCCCTCCTCCAGGAGGCTGTGGAAAGGCCTGCAGCAGGTACTACTGACACACCACCGTCTTCATGTCATCACATGATGCTGATATTACATACAGTCAGATATTTGAACTACTTAAGGGGGGCCTTATTTCCGTCAGGAGTCAGCTTGCAGAGGAAATCTCACATGCAAGATACCCTTAACTGAATTTGAACTGTACACGTGACACATGATCTGTGTTATCTCATCAATGTGGCTTAACAGTATTAGTGTTGATCAAGTCTCCTTTGTGCCAAAGATACATTTTACTGTGCCTCAAGATAGACCCATATTAAACATTTCTGGTACAATTTCTTTTCAAATGATGAGAGAAGATAGACTTTATTAATCATCCTTGTAACAGCAGCTCAAAAGAAAAAGTCACAAACATCAGAATAACACAAATACACATTAAATAGACATAGGAAGAATATACAAAAAGTATTATAATAAGAATAAAGAATAAGAATATAGAATAAGAGTTATAATAACAGTACACTTTAAACACCCTGATGTAGACAGACAAGTAAGGTGCAGATGAATAGAAATGACATTGCACAGTGGGAGGTGACACAGAGTAGTAGATAAATAAATAGAGGGTCAGAGCTGTTGCCCACGATTGATGCCAGCTTGGCTAACGTCTTCCTCTCCCCCACCTCCTCTACGGGGTCCAGAGGGCAGACCAGTACAGAGCCAGCCCTCTTCCCCACCCTGTTTCAGGCTACTGCACTGAAGATTGCAGATGCCACCACATAGTCATAAAACGTTTTCAACCTTCTGCAAACACCAAAGGAACTCAGTTTCCTCAGCAGGTGTGGACGGCTTTGGCCTTGTTTGTACAGGACGTCTGTGTTTTTTGGACCAGTCCAGTTTATTGTTGAGTTGAACACCCAGGTATTTGTATGTCTTCACCATCTCAATGTCGACCCCCCCCTGGGTGTTCACCGGCGTGGTACCGAGGGGGGCCTAAGACAATTACCATCTCCTTTGTCTTGCTGGCGTTGATGTAAAAGTGGTTTGACTCACCAGTTGACAAAATCCAGAAGACCTCACGGTATTCTTGATCATTGTCCTCTGATACCCCCCCCCCCCAACAATGGCAGTATCATAAGAGAACCTCTGCATTTGACAGCTGCTCATGTTGTGCCTGAAGTCCGCTGTATACAGGGTAAAGAGAAAAGGAGCGAGCACTGTACCCTGTGGTGCTCCTGTGCTGCTATCACCACATCAGACACATAGTCCTGGAGCCTCCCATATTGTGGTCTGTCAGTGACGTAGTTAATGGTCCATGCAGACAGGTGGGGGTCAACTCCACCTCCCAAGAGCAGTGATGGTTGAATTGTATTGAAAGCGCTGGGGAAATAAATAAAAAAACCTGACTCTCACAGTGCTCCCAGGGTTCTCCAGGCGTGACAATGAATAGGAAAGACTAACTTTGACCAGGATAATGTTGTTTGCATGTCCTCTTAGTCTCTTGTCCTCTTGATTAAAAGTCACCTCTTTTGGTATTTGTGCAAGGGTCCCCATGTTACCAAGTCAGACTTGAACCTGCTGCAGCTGATTAAAGCAGGGAAGGAGGGCGTCTTCTACCAGGCCAGGATGACCAGAGGGACGTGTAAGGGCCACAACATGTTCACCTGCAAGATCACCAAGGAAGGTACAGACATCTCTGGAGGTTTAGACCTACAAGCATTTCTATAAGCATGTCCCTGCCCTGGAGACAGAGATGAATAATTGAGGTATGGAGTAGCACTGCAGCCAGATTTTAATAACCTGGGAACGCAGCGTCAACAGAAACTTGGGTGAATCACATAAACACAGCAGGGTGGTCACACTGTGGTTTGTCATGCTGACAGACACATTAATCTGGCTACAGACGCTTGAGATTTTGTTCTTTTGATCGTGTGATGACAGTGTTGGAACAGTGTGACTAACTATTATTCACATAGTTTCAGTTTGTTTTGGTAGTTCACATTATCAGTTCATACTGTGAACCCATCTGATGAGGATTTAGCCTCTGGGGACCAGCGACGGTTTTAGGGGTGGGGGGCCAAGGGTGGTCAGTGCCCCAGTAATATTAAGCCCCACTGCTCCACCTAACTGCCAAAAATGTTCATACATTTTTAAAACTGCCCATTATTATATTATATTATTAATGTGCAGTAATAAATAAAATATAGTACTGCAACACTGAATGAGTATTCTTTTGTTCAATGTTATATGTGTCTCGTTAGTCTTTTGTAGAACCAAACCTATGTAGTATGTGTTGGTGGAATGTATTTGGTACCGAAAAATGCATGTGGCCCCCGCCTAGTCCCCTTAATTTGAAATGGTCTAGACTGCTGGGGACTACAGACATGTTTAATTTCATGGGTTGTCCAAGACTTACTCTCATTATTTAGAGTTAGATTAGCAACTTCAGATGCAAGAGTTCTATAACAAAAATACAGATGAACATTCTCAGGGTGGCTACAGGTATCAACAAGTTAAATTTAAGACTTTTTAAGGACCCTCGGCCACCCTGATTCTGCCTCTTGGCCCGTTGACCACAGCTTTTGCAGAATATACAAATATCTGTTTGTAGAGATTATATTATTACACACACACACACACCATGGGGCATACTT
The DNA here is from genome assembly GCF_008692095.1 of Etheostoma spectabile. Classification (NCBI taxonomy): domain Eukaryota; kingdom Metazoa; phylum Chordata; class Actinopteri; order Perciformes; family Percidae; genus Etheostoma; species Etheostoma spectabile. The sequence continues at coordinate 3,139,744 of NC_045735.1, forward strand.
TATCAAAACAGCAAGCACCAATGAGAACGGACACATTCACCTTTCAGATTTCAGAGTTGTTTCACTTTTAAGTCTTTAAGTTTTTGTTTTTTTTGCTTAATCAAAAAGCTTTGGATTCATTTTCTTTCTCTTTCTTCCTTGAGGTGTCCGTCCTAAGCATGTGGACACAGAGGTTTCCATCATGAAGAAACTGGTGCACCACAAGAACATCCTCCAGTTACTGGACTGGAACACCACTGAGGGTGAGAGACAGTTATCCACAAACTGTTATTCCTCTGCAAGAATGAAACCACTGTCCTGCCCCCTTGCTCCCGGTTGAAATATAATAACTGGATGTAGAGGAGACCTTGGCTATATTCCTCTCTGTAAGTCCATCCATCCTCTCTCAATGTTTTTGATTTATGCAGAGCCTTACATTCTGATCATGGAGTATGTGAGCTCCGGCACTTTGAGGACCTTCCTGCGGACCAACAGAGCCAGCCTGAGTACAGACCCTGAGCTGCAGAGCCTCCTCACCATTGCCTCCTACCACATCGCTCTGGCCATGCAGCACCTGCGCTCCAAAATGGTATCAACACAACAGGCCGTTATGAAGCACTCAGCTGTCTATTGATGAATGAAAATGTAACATGCTACTCTTTATCCACACTAACCAATCATGGACCCATGCTGAGCAGTGTTGGTGTGGTCTTCCCGGCAGATTGTGCACGGTGACTTGGCTCTGAGGAATATCATGGTCAATAAGTTTCCCTGGGAGGTGAAAGTGGCGGAGTTTGGCCTCGCCCGAGACTTTACACGCATGACAAGCCGCCGCAGCAGCCGCTGGAGAAACCCACAGGTAAGACAGCATCAATTCTCCTATTGCAACGGTTCGGATTTCAGTTTTCCTATGATTTTTCAAGTTCCAGTTGTCATGGCCTAAAACCCTAACGACTGAGCTTAACACCATCAGAACATTAACTTTAATAGGTAACAGCTTGTCCAAATTGTGACTTAACTTTTTAAATACTTATTGAAACTGACAGCGCTGTCATTTTCTACCAGCCCTTAAACTGATCCGCTTCATGGCCCAACCTTATTAAAATGGTTATATGATAGCAGGTCAAGGGTCACATGCTGCATTGTTTTGGCAAAAAAAATGCACAAATTGGACCTTGTGCCACTTTTAGTCAAACCTTATTAGACTTTTGGTAACATTTTGTGCTATTTGGTCTCATATCATAACAGTTGGATAGAACATGTGCCATGATAAAAAACATTTTATACCAATTTGGACACATCTTGTACCAGTATAGAAACAATTTATACCAGTTTGGACCATTCTTGTACCATTGCCTTATGAACTTGTAACAATGCATAACGTCTTGGTAAAAATGTGTGTGAACTTGTGACACTTAAGTTAGTTAAGTGTTTCTATCAAGTTACAATGTCAGGACATTTATGACAGCCCAGCCTGTATGCTGCAGACAGCGCGAGTCCTCAGCAGCAAATTGAAAACGTCTCTCCTGCTACTCAAAAGTAATCTATAATCTGTGTTTGTGTGTGTGTGTGTGTGTAGGGGGATATAGCAACATCCTCTGCAACAGGAAACCAGAGGTTTCAGAGAGATGTGGCCTTAATTTAAAGAAAGGGCAGCAGAAACCTTGACATTAACGTTTCCCAGTTACTCATAATTTCCAAAATGAGCTTGTTAGTTATACCAATAAATTACAGTTACCAATGACATTGTATACTTATGTCTCCAATTTTTTTTAAATATGTTTATTTATGGTGGTCTTTAGTGTGTCTGAGCTGGTTGTAAGTTTTTACAGGTCACATTTCTGAGAGTAATATCACTTTTTCCGTTGTATGTAACTGTACAGCAGCGTGTGCCGCTGCGCTGGTACCCACCTGAGTACTTCAAGAACAACTACTACAGCTTCAAGGGAGATGTTTGGGCATTTGGCATCGTGCTGTGGGAGATGCAGACATTTGGTAAGTTGGGGGCTCAGGTAATTAGAGGTTTCATATGTGACACAAGAGGATTAAATGTACCAGGTTAGACGAAAGGCCAAAATGGTCCACTTCAAGTTTAAAGGAGATTTTTCATTGTTTGACTGCCTCTTTAGTTTAGTTGTAAATACACATGTTCTTCATTTCAAGGCAGTAGGCACTTTCCCGACCACCCTAAAACATCATCAGTCTGGAGAAATATGAAACTTGTCAAATTACATAATGGGAAATATTGGTCTCTTTGTCAAAGTCTGATATAGATGATCATGATGACGTACAATTGAGAGCATGAAATTAGCACATGCAATGGTCCCTTTTAAAAGACAGCAGGTAAGTAAAGAGCTTGAGTTGAAAACAAGACTTGTTTAGTCAAAACAAAATGGCAGGTAGGTTTGGTTTTACTTTGGAATATCTCATAGTAACATCTAAAACAACCTTTTCAGGAACACTGCCATACCCCAACCTTGAGACATCCGAGGCAGTGGTGTACCACATCTGTATCGGTCATAAGAACACAAACCCTGACGGCTGCAGACCAGAGCTGTAAGAACCTGTTTGTCTCATTTACTTTTCCAAAGCTGCTTTTGTCAAACCCTTTTTGGCAGATATTGCATAGTCTATATACACATGGAAGCATTATTTGCACATGTATAGGCCTATTTAATTATTTTTGAGCACCCTCCAAAAGCAGTAGCGTCATAATTAGTGGGCTCATGCTGGCCTTTTGTAGTGACAGTAAAAATCAACATTGAGGTCCAAACTAATAATATGCAGCTCATGAAACAAAATGTATTTTGTGATTTTATTCTGTAGTCTGGGAAAAACCTCTGTGTCATCGGAGGTAGAGCTCATGCCTGGGCAATAACAGATTTTGACGAAAACAGTATTGACCCAAACTATCAGTCTAAATCCGAATATGTTTTGACCCCAAGGTGAGTTCTGGGGGTGTGGCGTTGACCAAGTGCCACATTGCTCGTTCAAAACCAATGATGTCTCTCTCTCATGGGTGGGCTAAATTCTCTGGGTGGGCAAAGCAGAGAAAGGAAAGGTAACCTTGCTCCTTCTGACCTCATAAAGGGCAAGATTCCAGATCAGCCCATCTGAGCTTTCATTCCCTCAAAGGCAGAGCAGGATACCCAGGGCTCGGTTTCTGGCCACTGGGGGACTATAGACAGGCTGGGGCTCATATTAATGTTAAAAAACCTCATGTAGTAAAATGTTCATGCCCTGGGACCTTTAAGTATGATAGTTGGTTGTCAGCAGCTCATTACGTGATGCATCCCATGATTGTCTAAACTCCACAGACTTCATATTATGCGAGACTGTTGGCTGGAGCCGTACCCTCTGAGACCCTCATTCACAGACATTGTCCGCATGCTGGAGAACATCATGGAAAATGATGCGGTAAGAAATAGCTGGCTACATTAGGAAATAATGATCTTTAAAAGGTTGCATCATTTTTTTTTCCATCTTTCCTTGTCAAACTTTGTAAACATTATCAAAACCCTCACCATAAAAGTGCCATAATAGTCTAAACCTATCTTAGATTATACTGCAGGATTAAAGTCATATGACTTTAATCCAGCATGTAAAGTCATATGACTTTTATGTCACTGTGTTACATAATATGCAACTGGTAACAGTGATTCTCAACCAGGGATACTTTTACCCCGGGGGGCACTTCTTTTGCTGGAATTGGGTAGGTGGAAAGATTTAGCTCAACTAATTTGAAAATAGAAATTGAAAAAAAAAAGAAATTGTGTTTTGACTAAATAAATATATGAGCTGTAACACCTGAACACTACATGTTGCAGTTATGTAACTAGTTAGGAAATGAGCAGAGAAGTTTTAGCTCAAAGTAATGAAGAAATGGTAGAAATAAATAGCTAAAAGTAACGACTAAACAGTTCAAATGATTGGCTAATAGTTAGGAATAGGATATTTATCACCGATATAATCGATATTTAGGACCATTCAGGACCATTTAGGACCATTCAGCTTCACTCCAAGTAGTAGCCTATGATTGCTGACCAAACCTACCTAAATATTGACAATCAATAAGTATGAACAAAACGAACAATATAATGTATAGTGTTCTACATTTGGAACATACGATGGGAATTCATCTCACAGGGCTGTGGGGGAACCACTGATGTAACACACCGTATTTTCAGACACACCAAGAAGAAGAATTCCTCTTCTTTGTTACTGCAGTTGGACAAACGGTAGATTGTAGCGGTGTTTTCTTAATTGAAAATGTCCTTGTAGTTACATATGAAGTTCTTTTTTGCAGGATTACGTGGATGTTGAGAGTCCACTGCGTTTGGTGAAAGACGAGGCTGAATAAATATCTACGAGCAGCCAGTGTCACCTTTGAAGAGACAAATCCCAACTAAACGCCAAGAAATCAAATAACAGTTAAATGTATTACTTTTTTTTAATTTAATCTATACACATCATTTTTTTGAGATTACATTTATCTGCTTGGGTCAGCCTTTAAAGAGCTGAAATATGCCATAACTATAAGATGGTTACACATAAACAACTCAACAGAAAAACAGATGTACTCATATGTTTTTGTTCATATGTTGTTTTTAATGTTCTGGGTTTTGACTTTTTTATCTTTAATTTTTTATGTCCATTCTACTGATAACTCAATTAAAACATTTTTTTCTGTGTGATGTGCCTGATCTATTCACCGCGTACAGCAGCACAGAATGCTTACATGTTGACTTTCTGAAATACATTTCTCTGTGTTTTCTTATTTGTTATTCATGTTTTTCATTACTTACTTTTATATTTTAATTCTAGCTTTTGATGTATTATAGACATAGAACATATTGGCCCGTTGCTTTGGAAATGCTGGTATCATAAGAGCAGATATTACAGTTCAAGATTATATAAACATATATGCATACAGCCATTACATAACCTGATAATACCCCCCCCCCCGTCACCACACTTGCGCTAACCTTCATTGCACTAACCTAGACTTTACATCTGCCCATTGTAAATACTATACGGTATATTCTTTGCAAAATTTGCTCTCACCCCATTCAGCCATTTTTCTTAAACAACAGTTACTTTGTGTATGTATGTATATATATATATATATATATTTGTTTATCTGTATTTATTATTTATATGTTTGTTTGATTGTGTATGGACTTTTCACCAAGGCAAATTCCACATGAGTGTACTTATTGTGGCAATAAAACCTTTTATGACCCTCTTTCTGAATTCCGACATTTACCAGGAGCACCTAAAAGCGTCACGTCCAACACCTCTTCCTGTGTGGGATGAATGATGCGTACAGGAACGCCCCCATCTCCCTCTGCGAGCCAATGGGATTCATCCTGGGAACACGCGTTTCTACGACACACTAATGCTGCTAACTTTGGTCCCAGATTCCGATCTGTCATTTGCACTGGATCAGTTTAGATATCATGGCTATCCGTGTATTAGAATTACTCTTTTTCTTCTATTTTGCCTCTCACATTCCTATCACTTTATTTATTGACTTGCAAGCCCTGCTACCTGGACATGTGTATCCTCAGCCGGTAAGTGTCAGCAACAAGGAAACAACATGACAAGTTATCAACATAGCACAAGTCACACATTGAATCTTTCTTTCCTCCAGCTGAAGGATCTCATGAAGTGGTATGCATCGGAGTTCAAAGACCCGATGGTGCTGGATCCGCCACACTGGTTTAAATCTTTTATTTTCTGCGAGGCTTTGTTTCAAACGCCTTTCTTTCCCGTTGCAGCTTATGCTTTCTTAAAAGGTCAGTCCGGTCTATTTTATAAAGTCTATAGTTAATACAGAAGTTGATTGGCGGAAACGCTGATGAGTTTGCTGTTTGCCTGAGTGTGCTTAAAAAACATGTCTGTTTAATGTTGAGTTGCGCATTGACACAGAAACACGCGCATGAAAAATGAATGAATGACTTTTTGGAATTGTGTACAACCCATTGATGAATTCGGCATACATTTAAAAGCCAATATCCACATTAAGTAGGCCTAGCCTATGATTTCACAATTGCTCATATGGATCCCTGCACGGTGTCTATTCGAAGTTCTGAGGCAGTAGGTGGAGTCCACAGTGCTGTGTCAAGGCTGACGAATGCTCTTCTTATATATTTTTGGAGAGGGGAAAAAAAAGGATCTAGATTTTTTGTATTTCTTCAAACCAATCAAAAAACACCAATCAAGAAGCTGGATCATCTAAAGATATAACTGTCAGGAGTTGTTATTGGAACTACTTTAGAGTGTGTTCTGCAGAGTCTGGGACATCTTTGGATCACTTAGTGTCTCTCTTGTGTTCCAGGTGGCTGTAAGTGGATCAGGACTCCTGCCATCCTGTATGCCACACATGTGGCCACCACCCTGGTCCCGATTCTAGCTCACATCCTCTTTTATCAGTTCCCCACGACACCCCACCCTGGTCCCCAGACCACGCAGGAGCGCTGGCTGCTGGTCTCCATATACTTTCCATACCTGCTGGTGCCTGTCCTGCTGCTCCTCACCATGTTGCTGTCTTCCACATACAACTCCACCTCCATGTCTGGACACAAACCAGCCAAATCCAAGAAGAAGAACTGACTCATGACCAGAGCTTTCTAATTTACTCTGATTTTAAGAGGCGATTTTCTACATTTCTGAATGTACCATATGATATACATATTGTATATCTGTGAGGCTGTGTGAATCAGTCTGTAATACTATTATTGGAGGAAATTGCCATTGTTAAACCAGCCAGAATAAGCCCTTTTAGTGTTATTCTTTAAAAGTAAAAACAAATCGTTTGTTGAACATGTTTTGTGTCTTTAAGTGAAATGAATAAAGTACTCTTTAGGAAATTAGGGTATAAATGTGTTTTCCATAATATGCATTTATGTAAATCCAAGAAGAACTTATTGTGGCACACACTCGCCGGGCCCTGATGGTGCATCCATTTACACATCTTCAGTAAAAAAAAAAACGTCACAAGGTGGTACACCTGTGCAATTGAATACAATCTAATACAACAGTGCTGCAATTAATCCTATATTTTTCACTTATAATCAGGGGTGTCAGACTGGGGGGGAAAGGGGACTGAGTACCCAGGGCCCTCATGTAAGGGACCCATAGAAAATGCCTTTGCTATAGGGCCTGGAATTTTGTGCCATGCCCCTGCTTATAATAAACAGAAATATTTCTCAGTGTAATTTGAGTAGCACACTTGATAGCCTTTAACTCTCTTTAGACAGTGTAAAAGTGCAAAACACACCCCAATGTAGGCTACTTTAATACATCATTTTACTGGACTGGTGGGAAGTCTAATGTGCTATATTTCAGTAAAAGCTTAACAGCCCCAGTTCATCAGTTCACCAGTTCACCAGTTCATCAGTTCATCAGTTCACCAGTTCATCAGTTCACCAGTTCATCAGTTCATCAGTTCACCAGTTCACCAGTTCATCAGTTCACCAGTTCACCAGTTCATCAGTTCATCAGTTCATCCCTCCTTCCATCTAATAAAACTCCAACTTTTGAAACGTTTCAAAGCCAAGATATAGTGTGGCATAGTCCATTGTTTCAAACAATTACAAAAACATGTTCTTATTAGATGAAGTAATAGAAATGAGTGGGAACCAAATATAAATGCAAATTCATAAAACACATACAAAAGAGCTATAGCTTGTACAGAGGACTTTACTGTTGGCAATGTCTCAGCAGTACCTTTGTTCCTCATAGACAGACTTTGGTACATAACAAGTAGCAGCAGATTTAAAGGTAAAAGTAACTCCCCCTAAAAAAAAAAAATGCCAAGAGGACTCAAGAAGACTTGAAGACAAAAGTCTAGTTATGTTTTCAGCCACCAGAGGGCGTCACATCTAAACAGAGGTGAGCAATAGACTTGAAACGTGTTCAGCTTCCCTGTTCCACCCATGCAATATGTTTTTTTTGTTTTTTTTTATAATATAGGAAAGGTAAATGTGCCCTAGTTTACCAAATATGCTATACTTTTTTGCACTACCTGTGGTTTATTTATTAGTTAATGTTGCATGTTAAAAAAAAGTATAAATGATCATCTGGGAAACGTCTTTGCCAATTAATGCTGGTAAACGATGTAAAATGTAATAATACAGTGGTAATTATCTGACATATGTGTAATGCAACTCAGGTGTTTTTAGAAAACAAAAGTCACACCAAATCCCTTTGATTCATTTCGAATGATTTGAACGGTAGCCCTGGGTCCTCTCCCTTTAAATAAAAAATACTGTTGTTACTGCAATATAGATAACCAGATTACAGAAAAGAGATTCTTAAATGGTCCTTATGTGTATCATTAAAAAACCGGTGGGATTGTTTTTGCGCACCCTGAACTGTGGAACTTGTTATGGGAGTCTTATCTACAGTTTTGGTTATAGTTTAGTTTTTTGTTAAATCGTTTGTCATTTTGTTTAATTTAGCTCTGTGAACCACTTTAGATAATTATAAAAAATTAAATTGAGAATAACGATTAAAAAAAACCCGCCGATTTAGTCCAAGTTGTCCTCAGAGTCTTTGTAGACGGACTAACCCTCGCAGCGGAAGAATATGTCTAAAGTAGGCCTCCGCGGAAGGATTGGCTATAAAGCCGGACACGGCACTAACTTCCAGTATTGTTTAAATCACCGTTCAGATGCGTACACCTTCCTTCTGTTACGATGTGACAGAACTGTACATACAGTGATTAAAAACTGTACAGTTTATATTAGCAGGTTAACGTCCAGTAGCTTAACGTGAAACAATATTGAATTGAAGGCGGCAGCTACTCCCAGTGCTTACATTAACGTTAACTTGACGACGAAGGAAACAACGAAGTGTTCTTTTATGTCACACGGATAAAATGAATGCTCCCCGGGGAAACGTCAGTGTTTATCGAGAGGAGAGAGATGTGTCTTGTGGACTCGGACGTCTTGTCGAAGAGGACGGACATAACAAGGACTAACGCCTTCAGATAAACAACAGCTTTGTGTTGACATTTGTGTTGCATCCTTAAGATGTCTTATGCTAACATGGACAGTGGACTAGCTCGCGGATGTTGACAAGCTTTATAGGTTGCTGCAATGTGTATGTTTTAGATGGATGCAGATTAAATAATTTAGCATCACCGATCAAGGTAACGTAATTTACATATTGTTGTCAGCATGTTTTCAGAGACCTAGCTACTATGGACAGCATCTATGACGCTAGGTGCAGCCACAGGGTTATGTCACTGTCAGGCTAACCGATAGCTCGGGGTCTGCAACTGCTTACAATCTTTGCATAGTCATGTTCAGTAGGGTTGGCATCATGTAGACTGTCCCTCTGAACCGGTTTGCTGAATCGGGACACGCATTGTGTTAGTGAGCCTCCTTGGAGAGTAATGCAAAGCTGGATTTCAGCTATCCAACTGGGTCAAAGACTGACAGCTGGCACTGACAGAGTTTAGCTCAGGATTGTTGTTAGCCATGCTCAAAGCCCTCTGTTCTGTGTGATATTACAAACAAGCTAACCTATTTAGAAAGCACGTGAATGCATCATGTCCTGTCAGCATCTCTTATTTATGCAATAAGGCACATCAAAGCAGCCTGTCATTAAGTACATCCGCAGTGCAAGAAGCAGCATCACCAGGACCGAGAGATTTATTTGCTCCGGGATTATTTTCTGAAGAGAAGAGCAACATTTAATGATATCCACCAGCGCCCAACATCAGCTGGACCATCAGCCCATCACAATGGAGACTGTGGGAGATTTTGAGTACAGCAGAAAAGATCTGGTTGGACATGGAGCCTTTGCTGTGGTGTTCAAAGGAAGACACAGGAAGGTAAATATCTAACTTGCCTGCAATGTTGTCTTTATCTCCTTTTCATCTTGCCTTGCAGGATAAAAGGGGGCAAGTAGGCAGCACCATTTGGAAATCTGGGTCAGTCAGTGGCAGTGCAGAATGCAGTTCTGCAGCAGCATATGTGGGATGTCATCTTTTCAGGGGTGGGAATAATACAACGTTTTTATGACTAAACATCTTAATCCAGTCTGATGTACTGTACAGTCCTGCTGTGGCAGGCAAGTGATTTTAGTGTTCTTTCATCAGCCTGATGTTAGCTGTATAAGTGTATATGTGCCGCCTGGTTCATTCATGAAACGGATGAGTCAGGCAGCAGTGAATGACTTGCTGACGTACTGGGACAGCAGGGGGGATGGGGTGCAGGGTTTTTCTTTTGCCTTTTTAAGAATACAAGCCTCCCTTTTATGTAAGAGCTGCTCAAGGTTCATTCACACTGAAGCAATGGAACCTATTACATTATTAACATGATGTTCAGAATTGAACTCATTGCATTTGACTTGGGTGTGGTTTTCTATTACATACAAATACAGAAATGGTGAGTTTGTTTATGTGTGACAGAGATGCAAGAGATGACATCATGTTGCCCCCATTGCTACTGGTGCGGAACAGATGGTCCTGAATTCCTCAGTGAAAGACACATTAGAGCATCCTCGCATAACCTGCTGTAGCCTGGGCAGAGCTGCTATCAATAACTAGCTCACAGCCTGGAAACTGAGCTGAATGTAAGCCTGCAAACAATCACCCAATCACCACTGGGAGCTGTGCATCTAGCACCTCCGTCTACTGCTCACATGGCTACCTGTCACGTTAAAACAGTCCTGGCATGTGATCAGTGTATTTACAGTTTAAGTCCTATCATCTGCATGCCATTTAGCCTATTTATAGGATTATTTCCACCTGGAAGGTTAGAGCCAGCTGCATGCAACAGACGTGAAGGATTGCTTCGTTGCTTAGTCAGTGTTGGATGTTACATATGGGCTCCTGTTACACTGTAATACCAAGAAATGATTCAAAGGATCATCAGATCTAAGGCAAGACAATCACCTAATTGCAGTAGCAGTTGTGTTTTTGACTTTGTTAGGCCAGTACACTGATTAACAACAAATGCCAAAAAAGAAACAAATCCCATTAAGATGTCATTTTATGTCGACTTTATGAAAACTGTGTTTTCACAGATACATTTAACAGCAGGACCCATTGCAACTCTGCAAAACATATAGCCTTAAACTTGCAAAGAGATAAGTTGCAACATGACCCAAGTAGCAAGAACATGGTCTAATCTCTTTCTGCAACGTGACATCATGACTTCGCGTAAACATACACGCCCACTTTCTTAAGCTATGTGGCGTGTTAACTGTACGCATTTTGAGCAATCTGCGTGTATGTCTACGCTGTATACAGCGGATGTAAACATACACTTCACTTGGCGTGTTATTGCGAGAAGAATGCAACGGTTTAGTTTAGGAAAATAATAAAGTGACTGTTGAGTTTAGGAAGAGAAAGTCCTGTGTTTTACCCGTCCACCACCCCGACCAACCTACCTGCAAGGATTTTTGCCCTTTCATACTACTCGCTATGGCATAAATTCACAAGCAATCGCGCATGGTAATGGAGGCCAAACGGCGTTGATAAACACACTAAAAAGCAGTTATGCGTCTTGATAACACGCCAATAATAGCAAACAAATTTAATTGGCGTGTCAGACATATGCCATTTCATGAGATGAGTCTGCTTTCTGAATGCGGATCAAGGTTATTACACTGCATAAACCTAGTAATGTGTGTTATGTTGGGCATAAAGTAAAATAATTTGATCACTCCCTCCCCAAAGGCCATAATTAAATTGCAGGAAGACAAATCAAATGCAGATACATCAACTGATTTATGGAAGAATAGCTTGGGATATGTTCATACCTGTTCTTTTAATGCCACACACAGATTATCACATAAGTCAAAAGTGAAACTTGTTAGGCTTTTTCCAGATGCGTCACCTCTGTTCTAAATGTCAGTCAGCTGAAGCCTCCCTTTTACATGCCCTCTGCCTCAAATTACATAGTTTCTGGACATGTTTTAACCTTGTTGAGGATTATATTGGCTAAAAATGTCTATCTCTTATAATGCCTAAATAAGATGTTGTTGACACTCCTTTGCTATCATATTCTTCTGCTCAGTCTCATTCTTCCACTGTCTATCACAACACCTTCGGCCAACTTTTGCAGTGTTGCTGACGCTCATCTCTTTGTTGCTCACATCTCTATAATCATCTCTGATTCATAAATGACATCATGCATTATTCTGGAAAATGAAGGCATGCTTCTGTCTTTGCAGCATTACGCTGAGCAGAGAACAACTGCTTGCTCTGCACTGCTCAACTCTCCATTCTGTGGTTCACTACTGAGACATTAGTTTGATATAATTTCTTACCCCCCACCACATACATGATGCAGGACCACTTTTTAAAAAAAAAAAAATTATTTTTTGATGTGTGTAGTGTCGGCAGCTCAGTCGCACTTGGCTGGGCAGGCTGTCAGTTAGCTGGGTATGGACACAGCTCATTTGGCACACACACACACACACACACACACACACACACACACACACACACACACACACACACAGACCCATGTCACTTGCTTGTGTGCTAGATTCGATGCCAGGCTTTAGGCGGAGTGCACTCGCAGACCAAGAACGTCTCCTTTTAACCTAGATTCATTTGGAAAGCATGTCTCTTTATTTATAGAATTCCTTCCTTAGCCTCTCGTCTGACTGATCATGTCGATTTCCTTTATCCATACTGTGTTTCTCAAGGGCATAGAAAACAAACTCCCCTGGGTCTATTTCTGTCCTTAGGGTGTTTGCATGTGCAGCACATGTCCTGAGAGCCTTTAAGCTCACGTGAGCTCCAAAAGTCTTTTTATACCTGCTCCAGGAGCTCATCTGGAAAAAATTACTCAGTCCAGTGAAAAAAATAGGTCCTTCTCCTCTGACTTAGCTTTTAGTGTAAGTAGGCTGGCTCCCGTTCCAGCAGTCATCTGACCGCCTCGTCTTTTAGCGCAATAGGCTGGCATAGCTGTCTGAAACCCAAGTGACCTCGTGTTATTGGGACGGCTAGAATGTCCTCATCCTTCCAGTCAACTCTCACACCCTAATGCTGACAATGCAATTTAGGGCAGAATGCTTTGCTTTTAGCCGGACACTTAAACTCATATTGTGCTTGAGTCAATTTAAATGTCAAATTGTTTCAATGAAAATTCAAGTACCACTGCAGTAGGGCTGGGTAATATAATTAAAATCCAATAACATAATTACATAGAATGTGGAACCACAGACCACCGAAAATGTTCACTGTAATATGTTTACCATCCAGTTTTAATGCCACATATTTTAATTATAATACTTATTAGGGGTGTGAAAAATAACAGTTTTCCTTCCCTCCTAGTTTTGCGATGAACAAAGGACAGACTAGAGTGATGATATAAGTTAGTGTTCACCAACTACAGTGGTTGGCTAACTACAGGGTTTTTAACAAGAGCTGATACAATAAGTCAGTTAATTAATTAGTCCCTAAAAAGTAATTTGTCATGCAAGTAATTCACAATCAATTGTTTTTCAAGCAAACATGTCTAACCTTCTCATTTCAGCCCCTCTAGTGTGAGAATTAGCTGATTTTCTTTGTCTTGCATTAGAGCCCGACCGATTTTTTTAAGGCCAATATCAATGCAAATATTTGGTCAAAACTACACACTATTATTTTTATTATATTATTACTTTAAGAAGAAATAGATGGGTAGCTAAAACAAATATTGTAATTTGACTGTATTAGAGTAATACCACTGTAAAGATTTGGTTCACAAGATGTTCTGAAATTTAAACAAGTTGATCAAGAATGTTGTCAAGAATGGTTTAGGTGGAGTACAATGTGAATATGTATTTTATCATCAGCAGATCCATTCATCTCTGATACTAAAGGTCCCATGGCATGAACATTTCACGTGGTGAGGTTTTTAACATTGATATGAGTTCCCCCAGTGGCTAGACATGGCGATAGGTGTAAACCGAGCCCTGGGTATCCTGCTCTGCCTTTTGAGGAAATGAAAGCTCAAATGGGCTGATCTGGAATCTAGCTCCTAATGAGGTCATAAGGGGCAACGTTACCTCCTCTTTCTCTACTTTGCCCACCCAGAGAATTTGGCCCCCCATCATGAGACATCATGGCTTTCAAACAAGCAAAGTGGCAGTTGGTCAAGGCCATTTCCCCCAGCCTCCACCTTGCCCC
>NC_045735.1:3153872-3180163 GCF_008692095.1 Etheostoma spectabile
CCCCCCTCCTCAAATGCTACAGACTCAAAAATTACTCATAATAAGGAAAGCGCTTCGTGGGATTGACTCTAGTGGCTGTTATTCTGCACAAGGCTGAATTTTGGGAGATAGACTTCAGATATGGTATTAGGGGACAGCAAAGAGCATCCAAAGAGCACCATGTCATGGGCCATTTTATAGGGAGATTGGGATTCAGTTGTTGTTTAAGTTGTTAAGTCTTTTTTTCCTTCTCAATCCTGCTCTCTGTGTTTCGCAGAAGACAGATTGGGAAGTGGCCATCAAGAGCATTAATAAGAAGAACCTGTCCAAGTCCCAGATCCTTCTTGGCAAGGAAATCAAAATCCTGAAGGTGAGCATGACACTTAATTGCCTCTCACTTATCTGTATTTAAAGAATGGGACATTCACCTTGTGGGAGTCTGCACCTTTTGACAGAAAGGAGCCCCAACATCCCTGATAGAAATACCAGTGAAAGGGATTCCATTAGCTGCTGTAGCCTATAGTTAATGTTCCTGCTAATGCATCTTGTCTTTCTGTTCTGTTTTTACTCAGGAGCTGCAACATGAAAACATTGTGGCACTTTACGATGTCCAGGTAAGTTTTTATTTTGCATATCCTATGGTATACCAATATTTGTTTTACTTTGAGTGTTGTTTTCTCTGGGGGTCTTTTAGAGTCAGACAAGCAGGTATGTCTGAGACCTTGTCTGCTTCAATATCTATGGAGCCATTGTTGGAAAAAACTTGAATCTAGTCAAATTAATCTTCATCTACAAATCTCCTGTATGTCAAGAGGATCCATGTTTCTATTGGCTAGTGCTTTAGTTTGATGCTGAATAAGGCTGTCTCTCTTGACTCAGCTGATTAATACAGGGTGCAGGCCATTGCAGTCTGGTTCCCATCAGTCCCATTGTCACGGTTGTCCCTCTATGAGTCATTCTGGGCTCAGCTTCTACGTATTGACTAACTAACGCTAGCTGTTAATCACATCAGTATCTTAATCCCTTTTATTCAGTATCTCTGGACATTCATGGCTGAGCAGCAGCATGTCCTTAAAAGCAAGTCTCTAAAATTATAACATTAGCTAAAATGATGTTAACCAGTAAAGGGGAGACTGAGAGCTTCAAACAGGATTCATTTATAACAGCTGATATGTTCTGCCTTACTTGTATAATTGCAACCAGCAGTTTTTCATTTTGTACCACAAGTTGATGACTCCATAGCATTCACCACTAAACATAATTCAATTTTCTGAATGTAATGATTAGAACACAATGATGAAGTTAGTTTTTATAATATAATAGTAATAGGTTTATTATCACTAAATGTGAGCTAGAGTAAATTTGTCTGGTTTTCTAGATACAGATGAAGTTGATATTCTAGCAAAATACTGATTCATATTTTTGTTATAGCACAGCCCTGGTGAATCAAACAGATTTGCTGAAATGAAAATGAAAAGCACAACTATGGCCAGGACCAGTTTATTATCTCTTTGTGTTAATGTTTGTATTTATCTACAGGACAGGATCATTTACAGTCGATATAAACAGTTTTTAATCTCTAAGAAAAGGGCATCCACATTATAAGCCATGAACTTTGAACACTGGTATAGAGGATTTAGAATCTTTAGTAATACTGTACAGCAGTGTTTCTCAAATGGGGGTACTTTGGAGTACTTCAGGGGGTACGTGCACTTTTTGCAAAATGCTCATTAAAAAATATGTCATGAATAATTCCTAATTATACTATAATGATGAATGAATGAAGTGAAGGATTCTGAACATTTGAAATGTAGCATTTAAATGTTTACTAAACAAGGTTGTTGTTTAGTAAATCTTTCACTGCTGTCACTGTATTGTTCCTCTTTATATAGATGTAAAATGTTTTGTGCTGGTCAAACGAAATTCAAAGGGGGTACAAATTGGAAAAAAAAGGTTTGAGAACCCCTGCTGTACAGTACGTAACAAAGTGCTCATGTGACTCATGACCCACACTGCTTTGCAGTCATTTGTCAGTTGATATGTCTATCGTCATGGAGCAAGACTCATAACTGTCTTTCCATGGCTCTTATGCACTTTGGGACTGGAAAGAGCTGGATGTGAAACTGCAATTCCATGCATTTCCAAGAATAGATTTTAGAAGACATCATCACCCAGTTTCACCCAATTAATTCTGGCCGAACTGTGAAGCCTTTTGAGAGTGTGAAGTATGACTTGGTGGGAAAAAGTGCATTGTGCTGAATCTGAAAGGCCATACTGTCAGTACACAGTCACGTATACAGTGCACTGGTTGAAGCCCATCCAAGGGCCCATGAAGGCATGTTGACTGAGCACAAACCACTCAAATGCCCTTTGTCCTCTGGCTGGGAGCTTGGCTTCTAGCAGAGTCCCATATCATATATTCCTGACACATGCACTTTCAGATCCCGGTGGATAAAAAAAAATGCTCATGGCTTGAGGCAAAATATTAGACTGTGTATTTTTCACACCTGAGTGTTTTTAGAATGTATTACTGGTCTGTGGTTTATACTGTTGGGGGTTATGAGTGATGTGGTTTGTTGTTAGTTTGCCCATTCTTGACTAATGGTGGGAGGCCTTTATGCAGTGAGTTGCAGCCACACCGCTTAAACAGATGATTAATATGGACTAGTGCAATATCCAAATCGCAGGGGGGTTGCAATATTTTTTAAAGGCAAAATATGCGTCAAACCATTCGGAATTAAGTATTATGGTGCTGCAGAGACGTCCCCGCCTACAAATCCTATCCTACAGACTACAGAAACAATTCTTTGTTTGGTGCAGATCCTCGCGAAGATCACACTATAATCATGTTAATTGCTTTAGATGTTAATAAATTGCAATGAAAATGAATATAATGATACAAAAACGTTCGTTCCCTCCAATATCGTGAATCATATCGCAATTGCAATATCGGTCAAAATAATTGCAATTAGATATTTTCCTCATATGGTGCAGCCCTACTCCCTTCTGCAAACTGCTGTTCTGTGTCTGATTTCTGTCACAAAAGACCTTACCAGCAGATATAGTAGGAATGCAGTGTTTGTTATATTGTCCAGAATTAGCTATAAAAAAACTTACATATAACTGTACTTCAAATAAGGACATGCAAAGGGAGAAATGGGGAGTGAGGCAGAAGCAGTTGAAGTGATGATGAAGCACTTCCCACATGCTGTAGTAGTGGTACTTCCTGTGTTTGCGTAAGCCTCCCACAGGGACCCTGCTCACCAGTCTGTCCACCCTTTCACTCCTCCACCCATCTCGCCATCCCTCCCTCAGTCCTGCTAATGTAATGAACTCTTCCAGAGGCAGACGGCCGAGGAACCCGGGCATAACTCAACAGGCATGAAATAGTCAAATGGGTAGCTTCCATCAGTGACGAGATTTAAAGAAACATAAAGAATAATTACGAATTTAAGGCATTTTAAAAGAAAGCTAGAGTGACACAATTGAGAGATGGCTTTTATGTATTTGTAAAGTCTTTAGAGATATATGGACATAGATGATGCAAGTCACAGGACCCTATCTTGCACCTTGGCACAGCGTTGCAAAAAGACCGACGTAAGTGTCGTTGCTATTTTAAGACCATCCTGCACCCACCTTGTTTAAATAGCAAATGCACCTGTGCCCATCTTTGCGCCCATGGGTGTGCTGGTCTTACAGGGAGGTGTGCTCAGGTGAATTCTTGTTATCTTGAGGTAGCGGGAAGTGATTGCACCATTGACCAACAAAGACCTGGTCTGGAGTTATGTTGCTAGGAGTAGTTTTGTGTTGAAAAGACAAATATGAGAGAGATCTTGTCATCTAACTTTGCAAGAAAGCGAATGAGATTCAATATTGAAGTATCCCTTTAATGTGTAAAAATACAATATTGACTGATTGTAATACAAGTTAAAGTCTTGTAATCAAGGTTGTATTATATTTCTATTTCTTTATATTAGGCTAAAGGTTAATTATTTGCCTTAGGCATGATGCTTTGAATACATTAGGAATAAAATACGTATATTTCCCCAAAATAAAAGCCTTTATATCAAGAGTGGACTTGGTCACTGTATTTAGCCGGTCACCTAACCATTAAATCAAGGAACACTGTGGTTTTGGCTCCAGACAGACGCTAAGATACTGCTGCTGTATTTGTTTGGATGCATTCTCAGTCCCTCAAAAGGCCACTTGATCAAATGTGTGGCTTTAGTAAATTTCTTCCTGCACTTCCTCTCTTTGTTTCTTGATTTTGTTTGTCTGCTTTTTGACACCTCTGTGTCTGTTGCCTGTACCATTCACTAGGCTGGTCTAGCACCACTTTAGGCACAGTGTCTCCCTGTGTCTTTTTCTTACCAGCTGGCATTTCTTTTTTCCATCCCCTGCAGCATTGGTCCGTCTGTTGGTAGCCAGTGAAATAGTGTGCATTTCCTCTCTTGGTGACTATCAATAGAGGCTGGTTTGTTTTAAGCCCTTTGGTAACCAAGACCAACTGGCAGCTGCCTTTCTTTTTCACCCCACTTGTGATTGTAATTTGGTATATTTATCTTACTTTTTCCAGTTCCTTGATGTCACATTGCTATTGCCATTTATAAACACTTTGTCTTGAATCACTAGTTAGCTTCTTAACCAGCATTATCAGCTGCTGTTGTTGTTGGTGGTGATGGTGGTACCATGTGCTATAGTACATGACTGGGGTAACCCAAAAGAACAGGAAATGTAACCCAAGCCGGTTTGTGCAACCGTCTAGTCACGCCTGTATTTTTGATTAAAAAAAAAAGGCATGGATCTTTATTTTTTACTTTATTAGTTTACTAGTTTCACGATGGAGGTGATAATTCACACAACATCACATTGTGACTTAATACGTTAACACCCCACAGTACTACCTCAGCACTTCTTTTGTTCTTTGCTGAATGCACAAAAAAAGAAACAATCACAGTTCTTTTTCAGGACTCCAGGGGCCTCATTTATCAACCGTGTGTACGCACAGATGTGTGGAAGGAACAAGTGTGGAATTTACCAACTTGTACTTTCACTTACACATATATGTGTAAATATAAGCACAGTTTACGAACAGGATCTAGTGGTAGAGTAGCAATACTACAAATAAAAAGCATTTGAGAGTGTCACAGTATGCATAATCCACATAAGTACTGTGTTTCCTTTTATTAGAAAACGCTCAATTAGCAATTTGTTTTAAACTCTAATTAATTTATAACAATAAGTTGCCTAATTGGTGTCAACCTCCATAAAAAGACAGCATATGGTTGGTTTGGGGTGTTTCTGAATGCAAATGGCCTAATTGTGAACGAGCACGGTTGTTAAGAACAGGATTTATCAAGATTGATTATTTACTGATGTGAGTACGATTTGGCTTGCTCATGTTTGATAAATGCTGATTTTTTTTATACTTAAGCACATACTAAATTTCATTCGTAAGACAGAATTTAGAACATTTTCTCATTTCATTTAACTGAATTAGAAGTAAAATACAAGGATGTAGTGAATGCCATTAAATGGGTTGGTTCTTCAGAAGATTTGACTAGTAGCTTAAAGCATTAATTATTTTTTTTAAACTTTACTATATATAGCCCTTCCTGTACACTTGCTTCTGCCAGCTTTTCAACAGTCAACCTCAGGCTGCTGTGCATTGACAAAAGACTGCAGCACTGGATGTGGGAGTATGTGCACCCGTGACAGACTGCTGGCTAGAGTTTGGAGGAGCTCAGCTCATTTGCTGATTTTAATGACAGTCTTAAGCACACAGCTGAGTGACTCCCTGTCCTCCTTCATGGAGATGTTAATGTTAAGCAAGCTGCAGCAATGTGAGGTAGACTTGCTAATTATAAGGTGTCTTGTGTCAGGGTTCTATGGCTCTCTCTCTGTCTCTCTCTCTGTCTCTCTCTCTCTCTCTCTCTCTCTCTCTCTCTCTCTCTCGCTCTCTCTCTCTCTCTTGCTCATGCTGCAAAATACAGCTTTGCTGTTTGTTTTTTTGTGAACTGGCAACAGAGGTAACAGGGTTGTTTGTTTTGTTTTTAAATTAAAAAATCATTAACCAAGCAGTCATCGAGGTGGCCAGAATGTGAAATTCTCCCTGAACTGCCAAAAACAAATGTGCTTTTAAATCATTATGAGTAGCCTACCACACATGCTATTAATAATAATGTAACTATACATAAGTAGTTATATTAAGTATTGATTTATTTGGTTTTGTCTATCTGATTGTTTCACGGCGGTTATGTTCTATAGCACAAATAAACACACCTCCGCTGGAAGAAGCACTTGCAGACTCTGGAGCCAGCCCTTTGACAAAATAATCTTAACTCAATGTTCATCTTCTATCTTTTTCCAGAGCTTTCAAGCTTTATTCCTTTGTGGATTTAGTTTGCTCTATTGGCATAGAGGTTACTTTGTCTCTCCATTAGCATTTCAAAAATGAATAAATAATTAAGACAGTAAACGTACAATAACTTATTAAAAATAATTTACACAGGATAAAGATGACAACATATGTTTGCAAAGTGGCATAGGGTGTGGGTCAATATTTTTTATTATTACATTGCCGAACAGACACATGGAAAAATTGGTGGGAATAAAAGTTGGTAAAAAGGTAAACAGAGGAAGAGGGGGGTGAGGTTTGTTTATGAAGTGTTTTGTGAGCTAATCTTCACAATAGCTGATGTTGGAACATTGTGTTCTGACCTGGAGAGGGGGGCCCCGGCCGCGTGCGTGCGTGCGTGCGTGCGTGCGTGCGTGTGTGCATGTTCTAATTACACAAGGTATTGAGGCAGGACTGACATAAAGAGGGCTGAAAAGAGAGGTGCAGTAAATGTTCTTGGATACTTGTAGGGGGGATTTTTGGAGCTCAATGACTTTTCCTAGAAAACCTGCAGTACGAACCTCCCAGGCCTCTGTCCACATTCCTTTACAGGGCTTTGCTTTCCAGACATTTAACTGGCCGGGACAGAAGCTCAGAGGAAAACACTGTTACCGTTTACTGTGGCACAGGAATACACACACACACACACACACACACACACACACACACACACACACACACACACACACACACACACACAGAACATGTACTTAATGTAAAACATGTTTTACCAGCACAGATGCATGAGCAAACACACTCATGTGTTCTTTAGTACATTTCTTCTCTTGCATAACAAATAACTCAAATCTGGGCCTTAGAAAGTTTTGAATACAGATGAAATTATTACATTCAAATGTCTGTATTTCATCGTCTTGGTTCTTCATGTGAAAGTGCATCATTACATTCTGGCAGCCTATTGAACTATTATGGGGATGTTCTGTTCCTTTCTATGCACAGTGTTTTGTGTGTACTGTGTATATCGCAGATCTGTTTAAGAACAAATTGTACACCTGCAAAATAATAAACATCCTCCCAAGATTGAGTCACACTGAAAATCAACAAGCAATCCTGACCTTTTGTCCCCAGGACATAATTACTGTTTTCTTGCCTCTGTCACTGACAGTCCTCCGTCATTCTGTGAATCTGTTTTGTCAAAGCACAGACTTAACTCTCAAATGACACCAGCTCACCCAGAATACCCCAGATTACGCTTATCGTTTGCGTGACAAAAGCACACCAGGCTCACCACAAATGCGTAACCTCCCCCCTCCCCAGTACCATATCCCATCCCCCATATTGTTACATAACCACTCCTGGAGCTGGAGTGCGACGCAATAACCAAACGACCAACCAGGCTGATTTGGCTCACATAGACTCTTGGCAGTCTGGTGTATTTTTGTGTTTATTGTGTTCATTGTTCATATCTCAGGATATAATAAAACTCTCTCGTCCTTCTGTCCAGCCTGTAGATTTGGTTTACTGCAAAACAGCTTCTAAAAGTACACACAAGTGTGTCAAGGAAATGATGAGGCTATTTATATCATCGTTGTTTTTATAATATTTTGTGGGAATGTTTTGGAGCCCAGCCCTTATCTGCAGCGAGCTGTCAAATGTCCGAAGTCCACCAGTTTTTATTCAGTACCTTCTAGAAAACATTTGTTCATGTTCACAGTTCAGGCACTCGACACTTTCATAACTGTGAGCTTCTACTTCCTCTAAGTCCTCTTAAACAAAGGCTACCCTGTGTGGTGTTGTCACCACCTGCCTCTTGAAATTCATCTCACTTTTCAGCAATTAGGCAACAAACCAAACTGAATCAACTGCAGCTGCCAGAGACAACATGAAAAAGTACAAAACACACAATAAACGTTGGGGATTGTGTAAGAATATTCTTCAGTGACGATGGTCATTCATCACTAGCATCTACGTCTGTGGGTTTTGTGACACTTTACTCCCATCCCCCCCCTCTTCTCCAGATTGCAGAATACCTCCTCATTATCTAACCCCCTTTGGCCCCCCCCAACACACCAAACAGATACTGGTGGCCCATCCACCACCACCACCTGCCCCAATTGGAAACACTGTCTCGGATTTGCAAAGACTGAGTTAGTTACCCATCAAACAAACATACCCATTACCGTGGGGTCACATATTGGTTGACTTGCATGGCGGCACAGGGCTGTAGCTCGTGGTCTGACCACACTCACCTAGTAATTGTTTATATGTGGAATGGTTTTAATGCTGTTAAAACTATTGCCGTACTCTTTGTTGTTATGTTTCGCTAGCTATACATGCTAATGACAACTGAAGCTCATTTGTTCCTGTTCATTCCATGTAAAAGTAGATTCCTTCACCTCCCCTATAGTATTTTTGTCTCTGTATTTATGTACTCACTGTCGATACAATGTTGTACATTGATTAGGGATCATTTTCTGTTTACGTGAACTATTAGCAGTGTCATGAGCATTACATTGCTTTTTCATGGCTGTGTGTTTGAGCTGAAAACTGCTTCAGGATATGTCTTCTGTAATTCTGGGAAACTATTTCTGTGTCTCTTCTTTTCCAGGAAACACCCAACTCTGTTTTTCTGGTCATGGAGGTACGTATAGAAACGTGACTGTCTGGAGTTAGAGTTCATATCCTCTTCTCATGTGTTGTCACATGTGTTGGGAACAGTTTGTTTTCAATGTAACTTCTTACTTTGCTACTCTAAAAAGTAATTGGTTACTTTCCAAATGCTTTTGTTATTAAAAGTAACATAAGTGATGACATACATTATGTAATAGTTTAGCCCCAACACTGGCTGTCAGCAGGTGGTTACTGCTTTCTCCCCCCTCCCTGTCAGTCTTTTCCGTTGCCGTTTCCTCTTTTGTTTTCTTTTACATTGTGTCTATAATTTCTTTCTTAGCTTCCTGACCTTTACCCTCTGCATCCTCCCCAACTTTCTCTGCTCGTTTCGTTACACTCCTAGAAATCATATTCCCTGAAAGCCTTTGCTTAAATTGATCTATGTTTAGACAGTTCTATAGTATATCAAAGCTGACAGGCAAAAGACAAGACAGGCTGTTGGTTGTTTTTAAATGAATGGATTTCAATAGTTACATTTGAATTCTGCTTCAGCTATCATATGGTTTACGCAATATTGAGGTGCACATGCCCTTGCTGCACTTTGAAACATGGACATTAGTATGAATAAATCAATGCTGCTTCCTCATGTTTTGCTTAGCAGGAAAAAGCTTGTCATGGTTGAAGTATCCGATGACTGTGTTATGAAGAGATGAGTGCACTGAGCCAAGTGTAAATGATAATGTAAATAAGAGAATCCTGTGCCCTTTGAGCACTTTGAAGCAAATGTAGATGTTTGTCTTGGAACATTTAGTGCAGCAGTATGAGTCTCGCTTAACTTGCATGTAAGCTGTAAGCGAGCCAAACAGCATGGCAACATGATAGATGGCTAACTGCATACCTCTCTGTGATCTGACACTGTCAGTCTTACCCATTAAAGTGTGAAGCCAAGGCAACAGGTTTTTTTGCGTTCTTGACATAGGGAGGAAGGTCATAGTTTGTGGCTTTTAGTGTTATTGGAGTAGAAATTGGAATCCTTTGACCTGTTGACTGTGTTTACCTTCATTAAATCGCCGTAAAAAAAAACACCAGGCTGTTACAGTATAACAACACAGACCTCAACGCACATTGAACTGCTTGGTTATAACTTGACTCAGGTAGTCATTCTCAGCTGAGATGAGTTGGACAGCATAGCGCTGCAGCGTTTCAGTGTTTACAATGCATAAATTAGCCTAGCGGCCAGCAGACTTTCTGTGTCCGTCTGTTCTTGTTGTTCCTCTTGGGAACTAACTTCACTCTTGCAGAGATTGTCAGCACAGATAAAGCTACAGTCTTTTAGCTTATCAATTAATGAGATAGGATTCCAACAAACGCTCATGCACATATACATAGATACACACGATTACTAAAATGTGCATCACAGCTTGAAATGGTTGAATCTGAATTTAGTTGTTGCTAATTGCTTGTCTCCTCACTCACAGTACTGTAATGGAGGTGATCTTGCCGACTATCTGCAAGGTAAGAATCACACTAATCTTTCTGCTACACACACATATTACTGTTCATCAAAACAAAGTTACTAATGCTGCAGAGGAGGAAAAGCCATGTTATTGCAGCTATTAAGGTGTAGATGTGGGAATGTGTGCACGGGACTTTGCATTTCTTATCTGTGTGATGAATAGTTTGTGGAATAATGTAACTCTGTATTATGTGGGAATGTTAAAGAGTGTGTCTATGAATGAACATTTGTGTGTCTTTCTTTTTCCATGTGGGAGATGTGTGTGTGGGTCCGTGGGAACCACTACAGCTTTGTACAAAGGATTCCTTCTCTACTGCAGAGCCAGTTAGCACAGTTTTATGCATCTGTGATAGTTTATAACAAAGGTCAGCATTTCTGGTCATAGAGCCACAAGTCAGCTTAAGCTATAATGATACATAATGGACAGTATTCCAGTGTTTGGAACTTCTTTTACATTTTTTAAAACCCAAAAATGGCAAAAATTAAAAATGAAGAACAAAAAAACATCCATAAATGTACATACGCAAATGTCCCTCACCAATAATACAGTCCTCTTGACCAAGTCTGAGATGTTGCATGTTAAAACCAGTGAAATACAAATAACAAACACTCCTAGTGATGGCTGCCATTACTTTAATGTTTCAACCACTAGTTTTGCATTACCACTGGAGTGTAGCCACCTTTATGTTGTCAGTGACATCATGGGCGTGGGGTGTCTCACTCTGAGAGCTTAGGTCAGTGTAGATAACAGACAGTTATTAAAGCCATTTCTTTTATAATTCTTGGAGTGAAAAACTTTCCTAATAATGTCCTAGGATTGAACCTTGCATTGAATAAGTGTCTCTTTCTCAAACACTTGTAACAGTCTTAAGATAGACATTAAACAAAACATTGATTAAAGAAAAGTTTCCAAAAAAGTTGTTTCACTACAATAATACCTTAAATACTGTTTACATAGTGTTTGTACTTGTAGTTTAGTTTAGTTAGCCTGTTGTTGTTGATAAATACCTCTTTCATAATTGAGTTTATAGGTTAATTCATGAAAATAATATTTACAGTGTGACTGTCCTTAGCTTCCAGCTAATGCCTTTTCTTTTAACATGTGATGTGGTCAGCCACATCACATGTTAAAAGATCTGGAGAAAATCTAGTAAATGGATTCCACATAGAATATCTACTATACACTATCAAAATGTCTTTGTTTTTCAATGCACATCTTTTATTTGGATACAAAACTGAGCTGATCTGTTACCCAATCTGATCCCACAGCATTTGAGCTTCAGAATGGTGCAGAGCTGGAAAAAGTACTACAATATTGTACTCAAGTAAAAGTACCAATACTTTGATGAAATAATACTCAAGTGCAAGTGAAATAACCAGAAAACAGAAAAAATACTCAAGTAAAATTAATAAGTAGTCCATTTAAAATGTATTTTATGTAAAAGTTGCTTAGTTACAATAATAAAAACCTGTAAAACGGGGCGAGGGGATCTCTCCCATATAGTCGGGCGCGATTCTTTTTTTCTTCCTTTCCTGTTCATTCCATGTTTTGTTTTGTTTTTTTAAGTCTGTAACGGATGGGATTTGTAATGTAGCAAATCACAATACTTCACTCAAACGTAATCAAGTACATTTTAAATTACCAATTTTTAAAAAACCACTTTGATGTGTAAAACTACAATTTACACATCAAAACTACTCAATACAGTAACGCGATTAAATGTATTTTGTTACTTCGACCTCTGGAATATTGAACTCACTGGACATACTGTAGATGCTCAAAGACATCACTGAACACCCGTAATGTACTGTCATAGTTGCTGTGAATAGTTTCATAGAGTTAAAATCAGGCTGGCTTTTGGAATCTCAAATATGTTTGTCAATTGCCAATACATCTGTTAGATAACAGATGTATTTCACCTCCTGTTCCATAAAAGCACTGTTTGTGTTGCTGGAACAGCAGCCTTATCACTGATCTTTTGCATAACGTACCCACCCCACATGTCCACATTTGCAGTTAACAGAATGGGCCACAGTCAGACAAGTCAGCCGACAGATTGGTCAGGGAATCTGCTTTATTAACACTGGTGGTTGTGAAATGAAACCTGGGGGGTTATAGTGGTTGTTGTGTAATACCAGTTGTTTAGAGTGTTATGCCCAACTGTCTGTGAACAGCGTGTAGGTAACGGCCATCTTCCATTATATAAGATGCTCTCACAAGTGAATGATTCTACTACTTACAAAACTTGTACATGTTAGATGATGTTGGTCCACTGTGGTGGGCATAGAGCAGCAAACACTCAAATCGTTGATTAATGTTGATGAGCTTACTGGTTTAATCAGTGTTTTCAATGTAATCACAATGGCTTGATAGAGCGAGAGGGGGAGAGAGAGAGAGAGAGAGGAATCCTCTTAGTCTCACATCGGATTAGACTTTTTCACTACAACCAGGGAATAGGACATTCACTGCCTCTGTTTAACTCAGGATTATTATTATAATGTGCTAAATACTAGATTTAATCAAGTGAGACTGATAAGCAGGTTTGTGGAGTGTTTGCTAATAAATAATAAATATAATCTTGACTCTGCATCTTGTGAGTGCAAACCAAGGAAACTAGTAATGTGCTTCCTTGGGCAGCAGGAAGCACTTGAATAAGATCAATAGGCCACCCTTAAGACAGTTATCCAGGAAAACAGCAGGCAAGAACATGCATCTTAATGAGCATAAATGCTAAAAGGTGGCCTGCAGAGTTTCCTTGCCAACAGACAAAAGTTATTTTCATTCAGTCATTGTCTTTATCTCTCCTCTTCTTTAGCTAAGGGGACACTGAGAGAAGACACACTGAGGGTTTTCCTCCAGCAGATTGCTGCTGCCATGCGCATCCTCAACAGCAAAGGAATCATCCACCGTGACCTGAAACCACAGAACATCCTGCTGTCGTATGTGGGTCGCAAGAAGTCCAACATCAGTGGCATCCGCATCAAAATAGGTGATGGGAAAAGTCCTTTATTGGACTAAAACGTTTTACATACTGTGTGTACTTAGTGTTTTGTAGTGACCCATATGTAGTGTATTACCCACCTTTTGACCGTTTCTTTTCAAAATGTTACTGTGTCACATGGCTGAAAAAAACAACAATGTAGAACATCTGTAGAATCCAAATTTATAGTAACAATAAATTTGTATACGGTATATATAACAGCTTCTAAAAGTCATGCTGCCTTTAGCTAGTCCAACCTTCAAATTCAGAAGCCAAATAAGACTTGTACAGTAAAGTAGGTTTAGTTGGAAGCAAAATGAGAGACAAAACATGCCCTGGGTACAGATAAGAGATCATTTTATTTTCCAAACATTTTGTGTACATAACCTTAACTGTCAAACAAATAGATACTATGCCATCCACAATCCAATTTTGGCAACTAGAGTATCGTAATTAATGCATTCCTGACAACCCTGATGGTATTTTCCATCACTGCCTTAGCTCAGTTTTGAGTGCAAGTCAAGACAGTTTTATGTTCCCAGTGTTCTCCAGAGTCCAACAAAACGAAGGTGCCAACAGTGGCGTGTGTTACTTGTAATAAAAACACATGTACTGACTGGTTTGTTTCATGCTTCTGTTCTGCAGCTGACTTTGGCTTTGCACGGTACCTCCAGAGCAACATGATGGCAGCCACACTATGTGGGTCACCCATGTACATGGTCAGTTTGTTTTACTGTGTATGTTTTATGTGTGTCTAGAGTTGCAGCTGAGGTCAGTCATTTTAAAATGACTTGTCAGCTTTCACAGCTGTATGTTAAGTAACTCTCCCTGCTCTTGATCTTTACTTGTGCCATTTCCTCCCTCAGGCCCCAGAGGTCATCATGTCCCAGAACTATGATGCCAAGGCCGACCTGTGGAGCATAGGGACTGTCATTTACCAGTGTCTGGTCGGCAAGCCACCATTCCAGGTTAATATCGTGCACACAAAAAAATGTAAGAGATGTGTCCTGTTGATGTGTTTGCATCTAATCTCTACATTAATATTTTGAAGGCCAATAGTCCACAAGACCTGAGGATGTTCTATGAGAAGAACAAGAATCTACAACCTATGTAAGCCACATAACCTCTTGTGTTTTGCTTTAAGTGTGTTGTTTGGGCTGTCCCAGATGAAAGGTGACAATTGAAAAAAAAAGAAAAAAATTGTGGTAAAATCTTTAACACGGTGCAAAGAGATAATACCATAACATGTCTCTGCTTGCATCTGTTCCTTTTAGCCATTGTAGTAAAAGGGCCCCATGGATGCTAATGTTAATCATCCGAGCCACCACTTTGGTCCAGACTGAAATACCGTATCTCACCAACTCAAAATTTAGCATTGTCGTTATGAGCATATTAACATGAGGTTGGCATTTAGCTCAAAGCTACGCTGTGCCTCCGCTATGCTAGTACAGTCACTAGCATAGCTGATGGCTCCTAGTCCTGTTCCTATTTACACCGAAGGGCTACAATTCACCAGGCTTTCATACTGTCGCATCATCTTACAGGCCTCAAAATTACAGTTGTACAGTCTGATACAGACTGCCAGCAAAGATTTACTAGATCCATCTCGCACAGTGGCACATGCAACCAATTTGTAAGATTGTTTGTTTGCACAGTCTATAGGCAGTCCACAAGAAACAAAGTATTAATGTTCCCATGCTCTCATGTCACCCAGCGTCCCGAGGGAGACATCCCAACAACTTGGTGACCTTCTGCTTGGTCTGCTGCAGAGGAACCAGAAAGACAGGATGGACTTTGGTCAGTGGTACTAACATAATAGTAATGTCTGTAAACATTGAATGATAAATGTATTTCTCAGGTTTGGTTTTCACATATTCTGAGATCAGTTTGTTAAAAACCTCTCTGATCTCTTCTGTCCCTCTAACCCCTCACTCTGCAGACACGTTTTTCAGCCATCCGTTCCTGGAGCCGTCGTCCACCATCAAAAAATGTGAGAACAAAGGTCAAATTCCCAAGCCAAATAACTCACAAAACTACACTTTTTCACATCATCCAACTTGAAAACTTGATTAATCCTATACTTATTCCCCTCAGCGTGTCCAGTGCCGGTCCCCAGCACCTCTAATGCAGTGACGGACAGTTCCTGTGGCAGTTCCCCATGCATCCGCTACAACTCCCCACCTGTGAGTTTAACATTACTTTATAAATCCTCATTTAAAGGGGATTACACTTACAATAGGGCAAAGGTAATACACAATTAACCATGCCTCCATGTTTTGCTCCTATTGTGCCTGCTTGCTTCTTACATTACAAACAGTGCCTGAAAAGTAAAACATTATGTCCAAAAAGGGAACTAAACAAACCCTTCATAAAAACATTTATACTTTTAATAGGCCAAATGACCTATACCCATTTTACCCCTTTTACTATAAGTGAATGTGTTGAAGCTACTGCCACTAATAAGTCCACTGCTAGGTGTAGCAGTCTCCTTGCACAGTGGCAGATCTCATCTTGCAGCAGCAGTGGGAATGCAGGGCAAGTTAATTTCCCAGGATGTCAGTGTTCTCTGTAACATGGTGATTATATTAGTTTGGCAGGACTGCCCTGCCTGGAAGCCTTAATTGCATCATTCAGGAGGCACACTACAACTTAATCCCCTTTTTCTTCTCTCTCTCTCTCTCTCTCTCTCTCTCTCTCTCTCTCTCTCTCTCTCTCTCTCTCTCTCTCTCTCTCTCTCTCTGAACACAGTCTCTCCCAGACATGCAGACACTAGCAGAAGATGGTCTGTCATCTCCTCCGCTCGGTCCACCCAACTTCCTGCAGCTGTCCAAAGAGTCTGCAGGAAGCACCAGCAGTAAAAACTCGTCCAGTGACACTGACGACTTTGTCCTGGTGCCTCACATCTCTACTGACAGCTGTAAGTGCCAACACACATACTGTACATTAGGGCTGGGTATGAGTACCCAACACCTTTTTAAGGTATCGGCCAAAATAACCCAGTACCAAGAAATATTGAAACGTTACCTGCATTCATTCCAGAACTGATAAAAAACAAAATTTGCAAGGTTTTGCCCACAGCCAAAAAAAACAGCAGCTACAACCCATACAGTGAGTCTGTGGTGTGGTGAAGTCGAGCAGGGTGTACTGTATTTTACAGAGTTGGCAGTTCAGGGTGCCAAGATGCCACCAAAACATTTGCAAGTAATTTGTACACTTTCAAAATGTATTTCTTTGAGGACTGGTGGTGTCATTTTGCGCAACTGAATGCTTCCATTCACATGATAGCTATTGAATGAAGAAGGAATAAAATGTTTATCAAGTGAAGTACTCTATTGGTATTGGTATCACTTTAAGGGTATAGGTACTAAAACTATTCTTAGCTCTACTGTATATCGCACACCCACTGCTGGATTTCCCCTACATTTATTTGAAAGGGATATCATTGTATACAGTATCACAACATCAATCAGTCACAGTTTCTTATGCGTGTCTGACTTTATATAAATCCTGCCAAGCTCTTTTTAAAGTTGTTGTGACAGGTAAACTGTTGCTTTCCATCCCAAAAAGGTTTCCTACAAGGGAGTGCTTGGACCTCCTATAGAACCTATCAACTTTTGATACCAAAACAAAAGCATGTGGTGGGTTTAGCCAGCTCAACCAACCCTGCTTGTGCCTTATTTTGCTTAGTGGGCTGTCCAATGTTAAAATACAACACACATGCTCAAACACATTCAGATCCAAAGCCAGTAAATTAGACAGCTGCTCACCATTTCATGCTGTAATTGCAGACATCCGCTCACAAACAGTAGGTACACACACACGCACACACACTTGTCCTCCACTCAATAAACAAAGTTCAGAGTATTGGAAGTGTCAGTTGGCATACTGAGTGGCATTTAATGACCTAATTTCTGATGATTTCTACATACATTAATAAAGCCTGATGCCCATTCATCATTCTTTTTTTTACTTCATTCTTTCTCTCTCCTCAGATGACCAGCCAATGGGAGTGGTTCGTCGGACGTCCAGTGACTTCCTTATGTGTGGAGGGTGAGTAAAATGCTATCAATCAGATAGGTTTGGATATTGTACAGAAATACAAATGTTTTAAAGTCACCTCACACATGTACTTCACAAACAACAAATCACTCATAAGGCTTAAAGGGTGATAGCTTCATTTCGACCAAATAGTCCAATTCAGTTTAGTTCGGAACACATTAGAACGGTTATTTTTTAAATTCCCATTTTCAAAAGGTGAACCACTCCATTGTGTCCATTTTTTTCGTCACCCCTCTGGTACCTGCACACTGATCCGATACTAAAAGGTGGAGCTAGAAACACTGCAGTCTGCGATTGGTGCAAATGTTCCTCTGCATCATAACATGCTACTTGTGTTTGTGGTTGACACAGCTCACATCCGTTAACAATTCCACCTGCGTTTCAGAATACTGTCTGCAGTGGAAAAGCAAAACAGATCTAGTGATTAGGTACATGTCCTTACGGGCAACGTATGATTCTAAAGGTAAGGTACTGTAATTGCCTGATGGAAACAGAGCTATAATAAACCCATTCTGAAAGCTACAAACAAAGAAATGGATTTTTAGTGAAATACGCTTATTCTATACGCTTAAATATGCTCACTTTCTTGCTAAGAGATAGCCTTTAATCTAAGCCTAGCATAAAAACTGGACACAGGGGAAAGCGGCTAATTTGGCTCTGTCCAAAGGGAACAGAACCTACCAACCCTCTTAAATGAATCCGTACAATAAAGTATAAAAAGGTTGGGGTTTTATAGTGGGTTATGTATCACCTTGTTGTGATTAACAAGCAAAAAAGCTGTTGCTAGCTTTGATTGTTTATGTGGTCATGGTCATTTGGTCAAAATGTCTTTTGTGATTGCTGCAGATGCGGTATTATTTTTAAAATGTAGCCCATCGTCACTAAAGAATCCGACAGTTCATGGGGTATGAAGTAGATGTTGACATGAGTCAGAGTAAAAAATAGACTGACTATGCAAGGAAAGGGTTAAATGATGCTGTGAGTCAGATTCCATTTCACACACATCCTTGAGATCATGTGTATGTGTGTAAGGTCACATCATCTATTCTTCATGTGTTTTTATGGCAACGAGGCCTCCTTTGCTATTTCTGTCCCTCTGACCACTAGCAAAACACCCTCCTGTCAGCTTTACACAAGACACACACTAATTATCCTTTCGTCTTGAGTGAATTCTTCTGCCCACCTCCTAATCTGCATGATGAGTGAGTTTTGGATCAAACGTTGAGCCAATGTGGTGCAGTGCTAAATAAAACACCTGACACACTGGGGGCTGTGGGATAAGAATAGACTTGCATACTCCCCAAATTTGCCTGCAATAACTCACTGTATTATTATTGTGCCTCAGCTGTGTATTGAAAAATATGCTCAAATTTATTGACCTCTTTTTCTTAAGATTTAAATTCAGTTAGTAAAATGTACTTAAACTCACTATACCCAACAATCCACAGTTTGACCTGTTGTCCAGCAGTTATTCCGTACTGTTCTATTTTCTACCCTTTTTTTTTTTTTTTTTTTTTTTTTTTTTTTTTTTTTTACTTTCACTAGCTATATTTTGTTTCTTAATTCTCCAAATAGTTTGTCTTAAACTCAGGTTTACATCTTACTAGCTACACGTTACCCCGTAACCTGGACAGCTTCGTTTCTAAATTGTGAATAATATTGTATACAGTTCTTAATTTAAGCTAAGAGTATAGTTTAAGTGTTTAACACATATTTTGCTCCCTGAAACTGGCAGAAATCCTGCTACTGTCTTTGTTATTGTTCTTTCACCCTCTCCCTTTGTTCTTAACCTTCAGTCACTCTTCTTCACACTTCTTCTATCTCCTTGCTTTCCTGTTTGCATGTTTAAACAGCCTCAAGCAAAACTGCTCTCTTCCCTCTCTGTTCCCTTTTTCGTTGCACGCACATTGTTCTGTATTTGTTGTTCTGTCTCATCCTCCTCTATCTATTCATGCGCCCTCCCTCTGCTCTCCTTTTAATGGCTTTCTCCATAGCAGGAACTCTCAACTGCTTACATAAATTAGTTAACCATTGACATGGGAAGAACCATTTTTTTCCTCATTACAGGAGTTGTCCCTTGCAATTTAGTAACACCAGCCACCCTCTCAAAGAGCCCCTAAATCACAGCCTTGTTCATCCTCTGCGCCCTGCGTGTCCTAAATTGATTGGAGTCGAGCAAGAAGGAGACCAGAGAGTGTGGGCTTGGGGAGATGAATGAAAGAGTAGGATGTCTGGAGAGTGCTGATCATTGTAATTAAAGCGATTTAGAAAAAGAAAGACAATGCAAGCAAATGGAAGAGATCTCTGAGGAGAAACAGAAGTGACAAATTATTTTAAAAAAAAGAAAGAGGATCCCACCCCCCTCTCTTGCTAAAATCCAGGTCAGTTGAGAGGCAACTGATTTTAAGGTCCAGTCTTTTCCCATTTCCACTGTTGCCTTTTAAAAAGCAGCTGTTCACTGACATACACATTCTCTTTCTCTCTTTTTAACAAGGATACAACAACACACAACATTCCTCTCCATTGTACGCTTTGGCTGGGATCAATAAAGCTTTTAGCAACCTGGCAAAAAATAGAATGCCTCCATTATGTCTTTCTGTATCAAACGTCTTCTCGAGTGGTGTTAAGTGTGTGGTGAAGGACAGCATGTGGTCAGGTTTATATCTCAGATTTGCAGGAATCCAACAAAGCAACTTCTCTCTGGTTCTTTGTCTAGACTAGTCTTTGCCTCACGTGTCTCTCCCTTGTAGACCCTCCCTGGTTTACATCATTACGTAATACTGGTTTCCAACTGGTGCCCCTCTGTAACGGCTATTTCCTCCACTACTCTTTATTTTTTGCATTATACTGAATATGTAAGCAAAGGCCCTCTTTGGGTGACTTGATCATGACCCTATGTTTGAGAACATTTTGTCTCTTCTAGAATAACAAAAGAATGCAAATGAGCTCTGCCTCTTAGCACTTCCCCTCCCGTGTCTGCTGAACACAGAGGACATTACTTACACGTGCCATTGGTCGGCCCTGCCTCTTGCCCTGCCCCCAACGGCAGGAGCTTATGCTGATTGGTGCTTTCTTTGTGTTTACATAGAAGCCTGGCCCCCTTTTTTTTTTCACCAACTGACTGCCCTCATGATCAGCCAGGCTAAACTTAACTAACTCATCCTGCCTCCACACTGTAGTAAACAAAGAACACAAGGCTGTAGAAACCAACTCCCTCCATTTTAGAGTTGTCCTGCTTTATGTTCTACTTATTAAACAAGCAGTCACCTTTTGGAGATTTAAGTAAATATGGGTGTTGACACCACTCAGGATGTCCTGCAGATTTGGAAGCAGCAGCAGCAGCAGCAGCAGCAGCCTCGAGCGGCCTGGCTAACCGCCCTCGTCTCCCCGTTCTTTCCTTTCAGGCAGCCGCAGCCCACCCCAGGACAAACCCCCATGGTGTCTCCACGGGCTGAGACCACCCCCATCCCTGTTCCGACCCAGATCCGCAACTACCAGCGCATCAAGCAGAACCTCTCCAGCAGCCCGACGACCACACTGTACAGCTCTCCCAGGTAAGAGGGTCTGAGGGGGAAGGACGAGCCCGTTGTGCAGGATGGTTCTGACTTAACTTTGCATTATATATACCTTTTTAGTAATGAAACGCCTGGAAGGGGCACCGGTTTGTTGATTTTAATTGGTGACTAATGTTTTAGTTATTTTGGGAGTGAACTTTGTGGCTAGGTAATGAAACCTCAGACTGTTATTTCATCAGCTTCATTTCATAAAGTTTCACTGGATTTACATCCGATACAGTCAGGGCCTGCTTATATTTGTGGCTTTCCAACCTGTTGCTGGGAGGGTTTGTTTGTGGTTTTATGTGAAGACAAAGCAGATGGGAGGGCAGAGGAAGGAAGAAGGGTGGCATCTTGTTTCACAGTAAGATTAGTTCTGTTGTTCCTATTTACTGTTTTTTGTAAAGGAGAACACTAGGGTTATTCTAGGCTTTAATCAGTTGTATGTAAAATGTGTTTAATATTTGGTTGTATTGGGTTGGTTTGCGTATTGGCTTGTGTTCATCTGGTGGTTTACTTGCTTTGTCATTAGCCATTGAATTCTTCCTGTGGTGATTGTAGCTCTGAAAATAAGGATTCACATAATGGTTCTGTAGTGGCAGAAGTGATAGTTGGATCCTTTCTTGTTCAGCTGTCCCACCCCTTCAGTCTGTTCATGGAGGATTATTGTATATATTATATTTAGAGCATCCCTCTGACCTATCAAAGACCCTGTGTGTTATTATTGTCATTCTCACTTTAGGGAGCAAGAAAATGTCAGGTAGAACTCCTTAATATACTGTATAGATCTTAATTTTGCTCTGTTTTACAAATAACAGCCTGTAATCAGATACTAAGATTGTGTGAAGTGGGGCAATTTGGGTTGAGCTCTTATAATGAGCTCTTACTTAGCATTAAAAGCAAGATTACTAATAACGTTTGGCCTTTGTGCACCTGCAATATCTATAATTCCTTGATATAACAAATTGAGCACAGTTTACAGAACACATGTAGGTGATGACAGGCGTTCCTTATATTTTGAGAAAACAACTCCACAGGTCACTTTTTAGTTAAATCTTTGCATTCTGCAGTTGTATTCAGGACATTTGATTTGGGATTCACAGTCCTTAGATTATGTATTATGTAAATTGTGTATCTCAGTAATTACATAAGATTCTCACAAAATACTGCTACTTTGCAACACTCTGTACTTGTACCAAATACTTTCTAGCAAAGATTTGAGATGAGCAATCTGCACAGCAAATGTTCTTACACATGCTTTTGCTTTTGCGTTGCAGTCTTGTACAGTACTTGCAGCAGTTATCTTGGTCTGTCTCAGCAGCCAAATAGGTTTTACTATTTACTATCAAGCCAAAATAAGCAATAGGGAGAAGAAATCCCCTGAAAGAGAGTAGTTGAATACCTGAATTAGGGCTGCAACTAACTATAATTTTCATAGTTGATTAATCTGCCGATTATTTTCTGGCTTAGTTGTTGGTCTATAAAATGTTAAAAAAAATATTGATCCGTGTGTCCTAAAGCCCAGGATGACGTTGTCAAATGTTTTGTTTTGTACACCATTTAAAATATTCAGTTTACTGTCATAGAATTGTAAAGAAACTAGAAAGTATTCATATTTAAAAAGCTTGCTCAAACCAATTTATCCATTATCATAGTAGTTGACTAATCGATTAATCGAATAATCTTTGCAGTGCTCAGCTGAGTCCTCGACAAAGCCAAGAATTGTATTTATGTATTTATTACTTACAAACACTGTTGACTGTGCAATATATCACATGTGCCATTATTACATCTGTGCATGTTCGTCACTTGTTTATGCTACTTGTACACTTATCAATCTCTGCTCTTGTCTTGCTGTTGCAAACCGCAATTTCCCCACTGTGGGACAAATAAAGGTTTTCTTATCTTAAGATCCTAGCATCAGTGTTGATTGACACAGAGCATTTTCTACATAGCTCTGAAAACTAAATGCATTTTACTTGCATTTGCGTTTACATAGCACAGGAACCATTCACACACTGGCCAAGGCTGCCGTATAAGGTGCTCATCAGATAAACACTCACACATATTTTGAGGTTCAGTGTCTTGCTCAAGTACACTTCAACATGTGACTGCAGGACCAGGGATAGAACTACCAACCTTCCGATTGGCAGGCAATCGCTCCACCACAGATGCCCCATATATACTTAATGTTTATTTTGTCATTGTGTGTTTGTGTTTTCTAGGTCTGGCACAGTGAGGCGCTCCAACACTAGTCCCATGGGGTTTCCCAAGGTGGGCTCGGGATCCCCGAGCTCCGCGGATGTCCCTCAGGCAGTAGGCAGGCGTCTTTCCACCGGCAGCTCCCGACCCTACTCCCCATCACCTCTCGGTAAGGATATGTCTAGACATGTCAAGCACATAATCTTTTTAATAACACTTTCCAGACATGACTTGGACTTGTCCAGAAGCTCGCAATAAAAATAACTGTCTGTGTTTGCAGTGGGCACCATCCCTGAACAGCTGGGTCACTGCTGCTGTCACATGCAGAACCATGAGCCTCGCAGCCGCAGCTCCTCAGGAGGTCAGTTCACAGGCAAAACCTCTGCTGTCCTCAACATAGCCTGGTCACCTGGTTAACCCACATCCAACTGTGCCAACTTGTCCACTTAGATAAAATTTAACCCACACAGCATGGCCTCAAAACACAAATTCAGACAGGCTTCTCAGAGGTTACAGATCATGCTTTATTATGCTTCAATGGTATAACAATAACTTATGTAATCAAATAAAATATGTAACAACCTTCTAAATATGACCTATTCTGTGTCAGCTTCAAAATCTAACTTCAACTGAATATCTCTTAAAACCTTTTCAATCTAATAAGATAAGGTTTTTCAGTGTCCATGTGAGCTTTGAGATTACTAGCCTCCCACTTGTTCCGACCGGGACGGTACGTGGAAAGTTTATTTGTAGTTCAACTGTGAAGCTGCATTTACGCTTCGGCCTTTTGTGTGCAATGCTGCTCCGCTGTCTGATCTGCTCCCTGTGTGTGCTCCCTGTCTGATCAGCTCCCTGTGTGTGTGAGCGTCGCAGAGCCACCCGCAAGGCAGCCTCTCAGGAATTATGTCACGCAACAAAGTACCGTAGTATTGTGTGCAGAGTGCCAGTCAATTTAAGGACATGCTGAATGGTCCCATGAAAAACAGCGAAAACTGCACTTTTTTATGAATTTATAACAGTATAACTGTACGTAAAAAGTGGACATGTCCAGGCAAAATAGGACGTTTGGTCATCCTACTGTACATACAGCCCTTTGCCAAAAAGCCATTACAAAAATCCCACACAGCATAATATATTATGAACTGGGATTTAAGAAGGAAGTTAGGAATTGTTGATTCTCTCCTGTGAGTCATGACTTTTATCATTGACAAAGTGCATGAGTCAAGGTCTTTTTTTAAAGTGTCTGACACTGTGGTTATATTAACACTGCAGACGTCACACCTTCTAAACTGTTTGTGTCTAGAGGTTTGCTGTCGTGGTGAACATTTTATTTAAACAAGGAGCCGGGCTATAGTGTACTGTCTGAAATGGCACCTCAGTCAGACAGACAGTACTTTGTCCCCTATTTCAAAAGTCATACCACCTACAGATTTTATTAGCAACACAGAGTCTCTGTGGAAATTCTTAGGACTTTTGTACTTTACTGGTTTGGCAGACAGAGCAAAGCTCATGAAAATGTCACCAGTAGCATCACTCCAGCTGCTAGTGCAGAGCAAAGCTTAGAGCTGAAGACTGGCTTCTGCTGAGAGACAAATGAGACATGAATTTATGTCTCCTCTGACCTGCCAGAGAGAATCTACAACAGATACCTTGTCCATGATCAATCTGAATCAATAATACTGTATAAAGGTTGCTCATTCAATTTCAACTTGATTTATAGCGCCATATATATATATATATATATATATATATATATATATATATATATATATATATATATATATATATATATATATATATATATATATATATATATATATATATATATATATTATATATATATATATATATATATATATTAGATATATATATATTTTTTTTATATATAAGCAGGTCTTTTTTATACTAATATAGCATCCATTAACTTGAATTGAACTTTAATCCAGTCCCTCTACCTTCTCTAGGATCCCCCGTCCCATCCTCTCAACTCCTGGGGGCTCGGCTCCAGAGTGCCCCCACCCTGACTGACTTCTACCAGACCAGGCAGAAACTCCACAAGCAGTTATCAGACCCTATTCAGCCTTCGTCCTCGTCCTCCTGCAGTCATTCCCCTCAACTCGGTCGACCAGCCAACTTTGGCTCCTCCCCCACCAAGATCCTGGGCTCCTCCCCCCGCACGTCCGACTGGCTGCAGAAGTCCCCCCTGCCCACCATCATTGGCTCCCCGACTAAGGTGAGTGCAGATATGACCAAGTGTGCAGATTACCAATATCAAATAAACTAAACTATTAGTTCCTAAAGTTTACCTGTTTCATTTTTTTTTTTTTTTCAGACTATTTCGGCACCGTTCAAGATCCCCAAAACGCAGGCGTCCTGTAACTTGATGGCACTGGCGGACAGCCCCGTGCCCACCAAGACGTTGGCAGATGCCCGGGACATCTGTGCCCACCACAGCAGCCCGTACCTCACCGGACGCCCAGCTGCCCCTGAGGCCAGCAGGACCTTTGGCAGGTAGGACTCACTGAAAGAGACATGTCCTCTGTCTGTACCCTACCCTTGCCCAGATCTACAGTC
This sequence comes from Etheostoma spectabile, assembly GCF_008692095.1. Lineage (NCBI taxonomy): Eukaryota > Metazoa > Chordata > Actinopteri > Perciformes > Percidae > Etheostoma > Etheostoma spectabile. Next base: position 3,179,703 of record NC_045735.1, read on the forward strand.
TCCATCACTTTTTCTTTTGCACCCATTTCAGCTTCTACCTTAATTTATGTTACACTGATACATTAATGTCCATTGATGTATTTCAGGTCTGGTCTAGTCACCATGTGGCCTCGCTAATATGATGAACATTGTCTTATTCAGTTTTTTTTAAAACAACTAAAAATTGTACTATTTATCAGTAGTACACAGATGTAGTATTAGCCCTGAACCTGAATGATATATACTTTTAGACTGGACACAAGAATTCCTGGAAATGTGATTTTATTTAATTACTTTCTGTATGAAGAGGTTTAGTTTTACACTGGCTCTATTTTGTTTTAGATACATTTCTATCCAAGCAAAACACATTTCTGGGTCTAAAATTGATATATAATATAGATATGTAAAGTATATCTACATGTTTTTAGAGCAAAGAGTACTAGCTTGGTGCACCACCTTTTATTACTTTGACCCCCCCCCCC